>NW_025228061.1:411804-463212 GCF_018294505.1 Triticum aestivum
AAGATCACTGGCTTTGAGAAGACGTTCGAAACAAAGCTCGATAACAAGTTTAATGAATTGCTCGCGCGTCTTCCACCACCACCACCCGCTGCAGCTACCGCACCTCTCCAACAACAACAACAACAACGACTACCTCCACGTCGCGAAGCAGACCTCCGCCGAGCAAGCCGTGTTCCTCTTGCGTTTGGCCAAACTGTTGGTGCTGCTGTTGATACTTCTGTGGCTCCTGCTGCTGATGCGGAGGAGGATGATTATGTGGGAGACTATGAGGATGAGGTTGATCAAAATCAACACTACGTGCAGCCACCTGTACCACCACCAGCAGGTCGACCTCAGGTATATCTTCGTAATGGTAGGCCTGCACCACCACCTCAGGTACGCGATGATGTCCATATTCCTAAACTGAAATTGAATATTCCACCATTTGAGGGTAGATATGTTCCTGATATATATCTTACTTGGGAGTTAGAAACTGAACAACGATTTACATGTTTACAATATCCTGAGGAGAGACGAGTTGCTGCTGCTGTTTGTGCTTTCACTAGTTTTGCATGTGTATGGTGGTCTGAACATTGTAGATTATATCCTATTCCAACTACTTGGGCTGCTTTGAAAACTGCTATGCGTACGCGTTGGGTTCCACCATATTATCAACGTGAATTGCTTCAAAAATTGCAGCGTTTAAGACAAGGAAAAAATTCTGTAGAAGAATATTATCAGGAATTACAAACTGGCATGATTAGATGTGGTATTGTTGAGGAGAATGAAGCTATGCTTGCACGTTTTCTGGGTGGATTAAATAGAGAAATTTAGACCATTCTAGACTATAAGGAGTATACTAATATCACTCGTTTATTCCATCTTGCTTGTAAAGCTGAACGTGAAGTGCAGGATCGACAAGCATTGGGGCGAACTAACTTTTCTGCAGGCCGACCTTCATCATGGACACCACGTGCATTTTCTACTTCAACTGCACCAGCACCTCCATCAGGTGCCGCCTCCAGCCGTGATACAAGAAAACAGGCACAACCACCATTATCTGCCAAGAGCGCACCTGCGGGGCCTGCACAGCGTTCTTCTTCTTCCATGGCATCAACAGGGCACACAAGTGATATTATTTGTCGTCGTTGTAAGGGAGGAGGTCATTATGCGAGAGAATGCAAATCTCCGCGTGTGATGATTGCTACCGCGGATGGTGGATATGAGTCCGCTAGTGACTATGATGAGGAGACTTTGGCTCTTATTACACGTGAAGAACATGGTGGAGATGATTCTGATCATGAGACGCAATACATGGCTCCTGAAGACGCTGACAGGTATGAATGTTTAGTTGCTCAACGTGTTTTGAGTGTGCAGGTCACACAAGCTGAGCAAAATCAGAGGCACAATTTGTTCCATACCAAGGGAGTTGTGAAGGAACGTTCTGTGCGTGTCATCATAGACGAAGGGAGCTGCAACAACTTGGCTAGCATGGAGATGGTGGAGAAGCTTTCTCTCACCACAAGACCACATCCACATCCTTACTACATCCAATGGTTCAACAACAGCGGCAAGGTTAAGGTAACACGTATTGTTCGTGTGCATTTTAGTATCTCTACATATGCTGATTATGTTGATTGTGATGTGGTACCTATGCAAGCATGTTCCTTATTACTTGGTAGACCATGGCAATTTGATAAAAATTCTGTACACCATGGTAGAAACAATCACTATACTCTTGTTCATAAGGATAAAAATATTACTTTGCTTCCTATGACTCCTGATTCCATTTTGAAAGATGATATTAATAGAGCTAATAAAGCACAACAGGAGAAGAATAAGAGTGAAAATCAGATTGTGGCAAAAGAATTTGAGCAACAAATGAAGCCTAATAATAAACCATCTAGTTTTGCTTCTGAAATTAAATTGAAAAGTGCATGTTTATTTGCCACCAAATCTGATATTGATGAGCTAGATTTCAGCAAATCTGTTTGCTATGCTTTTGTGTGCAAAGAGGCATTATTTTCATTCGAGGACGTGCCTTCCTCTTTGCCTCCTGCTGTCACTAACATTTTGCAGGAGTTCGCTGACGTTTTTCCACAAGACGTGCCACCGGGATTACCGCCTATTCGAGGGATTGAGCATCAGATTGACTTAATTCCCGGTGCTTCACTGCCAAACCGTGCACCATACCGTACCAATCCAGAGGAGACGAAGGAGATTATGCGTCAAGTACAAGAGCTTCTCGACAAAGGTTATATACGCGAATCCCTTAGTCCTTGTGCTGTTCCTATTATTCTAGTGCCGAAAAAGGATGGTACATCACGTATTTGTCTTCATTGTAGAGGCATTAATAATATTACTATTCGTTATCGTCATCCTATTCCTAGGCTAGATGATATGCTTGATGAATTGAGTGGCTCTACAGTATTCTCCAAAGTTGATTTGCGTAGTGGCTACCATCAAATTCGTATGAAATTGGGAGATGAATGGAAAACAGCATTTAAAACTAAGTTTGGATTATATGAGTGGTTAGTCATGCCTTTTGGGTTAAGTAATGCACCTAGTACTTTCATGAGATTAATGAACGAAGTTTTACGTGCTTTCATTGGACGATTTGTGGTAGTTTACTTTGATGACATATTGATTTATAGCAGATCTTTGGAAGAACATTTGGAACATTTACGTGCTGTTTTTATTGCTCTACGTGATGCACGTTTGTTTGGTAACCTTGGGAAGTGCACCTTTTGCACCGACCGAGTATCTTTTCTTGGCTATGTTGTTACTCCACAGGGAATTGAAGTTGATAAAGCCAAGATTGAAGCTATTGAGAGTTGGCCGCAGCCCAAAACGGTCACACAAGTGAGGAGTTTTCTTGGCCTCGCTGGATTCTATAGGCGTTTTGTGAGAGATTTCAGCACCATTGCTGCACCTCTCAATGAGCTTACAAAGAAAGATGTGCCTTTTCTTTGGGGTACTGCACAGGAAGAAGCCTTCACAGTATTGAAAGATAAGTTGACACATGCTCCTTTACTCCAACTTCCTGATTTTAATAAGACTTTTGAGCTTGAATGTGATGCTAGTGGAATTGGATTAGGAGGTGTGTTATTACAAGATGGCAAACCTGTTGCATACTTTTCTGAAAAATTGAGTGGGCCTAGTCTGAATTATTCTACTTATGATAAAGAATTATATGCTCTTGTTCGGACTTTAGAAACATGGCAACATTATTTATGGCCCAAAGAATTTGTTATACATTCTGATCATGAATCTTTGAAACATATTAAAAGTCAAGCTAAACTGAATCGTAGACATGCTAAATGGGTTGAATTCATTGAGACTTTCCCTTATGTCATTAAACACAAGAAGGGAAAAGAAAATGTTATTGCTGATGCATTGTCTCGTCGCTATACTATGCTTTCACAACTTGATTTCAAAATATTTGGTTTGGAGACCATCAAAGATCAATATGTGCTTGATGCTGATTTTAAAGATGTAATGCAGAATTGTAAAGAAGGAAGAATGTGGAACAAGTTTGTCGTTAACGATGGATTTGTGTTTCGTGCTAACAAGCTATGCATTCCAGCTAGCTCCATTCGTCTTTTGTTGTTGCAGGAGGCGCATGGAGGAGGATTAATGGGACACTTTGGCGTGAAGAAGACGGAGGACGTCCTTGCTACACATTTCTTTTGGCCAAAGATGAGACGGGATGTTGAGCGTTTTATTGCTCGCTGCACTACATGTCAAAAAGCTAAGTCACGCCTCAATCCTCATGGTTTATATATGCCTTTGCCTGTACCTAGTGTTCCTTGGGAGGATATATCTATGGACTTTGTTTTAGGTTTACCTCGAACAAAGAAGGGGAGGGATAGCATATTTGTTGTCGTGGATAGATTCTCGAAAATGGCACACTTTATACCATGTCATAAAAGCGATGATGCTGTTAATGTTGCTGATTTGTTCTTTCGTGAAATTATTCGCTTGCATGGTGTGCCAAATACTATTGTTTCAGATCGTGATACTAAATTTCTTAGCCACTTTTGGAGATGTTTATGGGCTAAGTTGGGGACTAAACTGCTTTTTAGTACTACTTGTCACCCCCAAACTGATGGACAAACTGAAGTAGTCAATAGGACGTTGTCTACTATGCTTAGGGCTGTTTTGAAGAATAATAAGAAAATGTGGGAGGTGATGAGGACATGACTACCTTGGATATGACCAAAAATATTGCATATATGCATATTTGTCAGGTGATTTCTATTGCAAACTATTCAATAATCTATTTATGTTATCCAGAACAAAAATACTTCACACACTTTTGTGTTTTGTCTAATTGCAGGTGTATGGGACATTTGTACAATCCACATATGAAGATAAGGAAGAAAGAGATGTTTATTTGCTGTCCAAAAAGTTCTCTCACGTCACTTTTGGCCCAAGAGAAGATAGAGTCCAAGTCTCTCACGTTCTGGATTCAGATTCGGACTGCACAGACATACCTGACTCAAAACGCACACAAGTTTTTCATGCGGACTCCGAATTGGGTGATTCTTTTTTTGTTGGAAACTAGATTTCGTGCACTTTCCAACCCAATTGGAATCACCTTCAAATTAGTCTGGAGCGTTGAGTTGTGGACGAAACAATCTGATGCTGCAGCAGAATCCGAGTCAAACTACAAGTCCAAAGGTGTTACATCACCTCCACTTGGGCCCATTGGCCTTGTACGACCTAGATTTAGTTTTAGGCTGCCTTGGGACGTCCTCCCACCTCCTTGGCCGCCACCCCTTGCTCCTATATAAGTAGATCCATCTAGTAGCTTTTCCTTGGGATTTGTTTAGTTAAAAGTTAGCCATTGCAACTTCGTGTACTTCGTTTGTGTCCAACGACCAGACCAAGACCGCTTACGGATCCCCACCATTATCAATACCTCATATATATTTGCAATATTCAGATTGCTTTATCATATTCTTGCTCGTTCTTCGATTGCTTGCAGGAATAGACCTTCGTGGTCAGGCTGATCGTGCTTCCGGCATCATCAGTAACCTCAGGAGATTGGTTTAGCGATTGCTAAGGCGCAACGTCGTGCACGTTTGTAGTCGGATCGTCAAAGTCGTCTCCACCAAATCGATAGTTATCATCTCATCGAAAGATCGGGACACCCCGCCTCTATCAACGAGGGTCTGTTTCCTGCGAGCAAACGAAGAACAAGCAAGAAACTAAGATTGCAATCTGGATATTGCGAATATAAGACGAAAGCTTTATTGATCAAGGTGGGGTTCTGTGACGCCTTTGTCTGGTCGTTGAACACAAACGAAGTACGCGAAGTTGCAGCTATGGCGAACTTTTAATCTAAACAAAACCCAAAGTCTAAACGATGCCCTAAGGGCTGTATATATGGAGGAAGAGGGGGGAATTTCGTGGCCCTTGGTGGAGGGGTCCGAAATCAACCCTATCTCTTGTTTCCCCACACATACGGACTCTAAAAATAGCCTATACTTATGTATTTCGAAATTACATGGGCCTGGCCCAATAATAAGGTGACGCAGCACCTAAAATAGCCTCGGGACGAAATTTATGAAGTGGCATCTTGTATATTTCGTCCAAGGCTTCATGCACACATTATGGTGGCTTCAAAGTCCTGAAATCATCACTTGTAACTCCGTTCTTGTTCCCCTTGCACATGCCATCATCTCCATGCTTGTTCTTGCTCCAATGTTCATCCTTCTCCAAGCTAGGCCCTTCATTTGTAAGCAAAACAAATGTATCCAATTTAGGCAGCATCATATTCTCATGAACATTAGAATCATTACCAAGAAACGAAAGTACCGTATAATTTAGTTGGCGTGCACGAGCTCTAGTAATTGGTCCAGTATGTATAGCAGCAGGGGCTGTGGGTGTAACAATTGTATTGATGTCCTCATCATCCTCCCCTTCTTGAAATGAAGTCGTCCTCGACGGAAGTTCATCTTCCTCACCCAAATAAGGCTTCAAATCTGCAATGTTAAAAGTGGGACTAACCCCAAAATCTGCAGGCAGCTCAAGTTTATATGCATTATCATTTATTTTCTCTAACACCTTAAAGGGACCATCAGCACGTGGCATTAACTTTGATTTGCACAAATCAGGAAATCTATCCTTACGCAAATGTAACCAAACAAGATCTCCAGGTGCAAACACAACATGTTTTCTACCCTTATCTCCAGCAAGTTTATATTTAGCATTCATGCGCTCAATGTTTTCCTTAGTTAACTCATGCATTTTTAAAATCAATTCAGCATGTTGTTTAGCATCAAAATTAACCTTCTCCGAAGATGGAAGAGGCAACAAATCAATAGGTGCACGAGGTAGGAAACCATACACAACTTCAAAAGGGCACATCTTAGTAGTAGAATGCAATGAACGATTATAAGCAAATTCAATATGAGGCAAGCATTCCTCCCACATTTTCTTATTATTCTTCAAAACAGCCCTAAGCATAGTAGACAACGTTCTATTGACTACTTCAGTTTGTCCATCAGTTTGGGGGTGACAAGTAGTACTAAAAAGCAGTTTAGTCCCCAACTTAGCCCATAAACATCTCCAAAAATGGCTAAGAAATTTAGTATCACGATCTGAAACAATAGTATTTGGCACACCATGCAAGCGAATAATTTCACGAAAAAACAAATCAGCAACATTAACAGCATCATCGCTTTTATGACATGGTATAAAGTGTGCCATTTTCGAG
Organism: Triticum aestivum; assembly: GCF_018294505.1. Classification (NCBI taxonomy): domain Eukaryota; kingdom Viridiplantae; phylum Streptophyta; class Magnoliopsida; order Poales; family Poaceae; genus Triticum; species Triticum aestivum. Next base: position 418,508 of record NW_025228061.1, read on the forward strand.
AATCTATCCACGACAACAAATATGCTATCCCTCCCCTTCTTTGTTCGAGGTAAACCTAAAACAAAGTCCATAGATATATCCTCCCAAGGAACACTAGGTACAGGCAAAGGCATATATAAACCATGAGGATTGAGTCGTGACTTAGCTTTTTGACATGTAGTGCATCGAGCAATAAAACGCTCAACATCCCGTCTCATCTTTGGCCAAAAGAAATGTGTAGCAAGTACGTCCTCCGTCTTCTTCACGCCAAAGTGTCCCATTAATCCTCCTCCATGCGCCTCCTGCAACAACAAAAGACGAATGGAGCTAGCTGGAATGCATAGCTTGTTAGCACGAAACACAAATCCATCGTTAACGACAAACTTGTTCCACATTCTTCCTTCTTTACAATTCTGCATTACATCTTTAAAATCAGCATCAAGCACATATTGATCTTTGATGGTCTCCAAACCAAATATTTTGAAATCAAGTTGTGAAAGCATAGTATAGCGACGAGACAATGCATCAGCAATAACATTTTCTTTTCCCTTCTTGTGTTTAATGACATAAGGGAAAGTCTCAATGAATTCAACCCATTTAGCATGTCTACGATTCAGTTTAGCTTGACTTTTAATATGTTTCAAAGATTCATGATCAGAATGTATAACAAATTCTTTGGGCCATAAATAATGTTGCCATGTTTTTAAAGTCCGAACAAGAGCATATAATTCTTTATCATAAGTAGAATAATTCAGACTAGGCCCACTCAATTTTTCAGAAAAGTATGCAACAGGTTTGCCATCTTGTAATAACACACCTCCTAATCCAATTCCACTAGCATCACATTCAAGCTCAAAAGTCTTATTAAAATCAGGAAGTTGGAGTAAAGGAGCATGTGTCAACTTATCTTTCAATACCGTGAAGGCTTCTTCCTGTGCGGTACCCCAAAGAAAAGGCACATCTTTCTTTGTAAGCTCATTGAGAGGTGCAGCAATGGTGCTGAAATCTCTCACAAAACGCCTATAGAATCCAGCGAGGCCAAGAAAACTCCTCACTTGTGTGACCGTTTTGGGCTGCGGCCAACTCTCAATAGCTTCAATCTTGGCCTTATCAACTTCAATTCCCTGTGGAGTAACAACATAGCCAAGAAAAGATACTCGATCGGTGCAAAAGGTGCACTTCCCAAGGTTACCAAACAAACGTGCATCACGTAGAGCAATAAAAACAGTACGTAAATGTTCCAAATGTTCTTCCAAAGATCTGCTATAAATCAATATGTCATCAAAGTAAACTACCACAAATCGTCCAATGAAAGCACGTAAAACTTCGTTCATTAATCTCATGAAAGTACTAGGTGCATTAGTTAACCCAAAAGGCATGACTAACCACTCATATAATCCAAACTTAGTTTTAAATGCTGTTTTCCATTCATCTCCCAATTTCATACGAATTTGATGGTAGCCACTACGCAAATCAACTTTGGAGAATATTGTAGAGCCACTTAATTCATCAAGCATATCATCTAGCCTAGGAATAGGATGACGATAACGAATAGTAATATTATTAATGTCTCTACAATTGATGAGGACATCAATACAATTGTTACACCCACAGCCCCTGCTGCTATACATACTGGACCAATTACTAGAGCTCGTGCACGCCAACTAAATTACCAGGTACTTTCGTTTCTTGGTAATGATTCTAATGTTCATGAGAATATGATGCTGCCTAAATTGGATACATTTGTTTTGCTTACAAATGAAGGGCCTAGCTTGGAGAAGGATGAACATTGGAGCAAGAACAAGCATGGAGATGATGGCATGCGCAAGGGAAACAAGAACGGAGTTACAAGTGATGATTTCAGGACTTTGAAGCCACCATAATGGGTGCATGAAGCCTTGGACGAAATATACAAGACGCCACTTCATAAATTTCGTCCCGAGGCTATTTTAGGTGCTGCGTCACCTTATTATTGGGCCAGGCCCATGTAATTTCGAAATACATAAGTATAGGCTATTTTTAGAGTCCGTATGTGTGGGGAAACAAGAGATAGGGTTGATTTCGGACCCCTCCACCAAGGGCCACGAAATTCCCTCCCTCTTCCTCCATATATACAGCCCTTAGGGCATCGTTTAGACTTTGGGTTTTGTTTAGATTAAAAGTTCGCCATAGCTGCAACTTCGCGTACTTCGTTTGTGTTCAACGACCAGACAAAGGCGTCACAGAACCCCACCTTGATCAATAAAGTTTTCATCTTATATTCGCAATATCCAGATTGCAAACTTAGTTTCTTGCTTGTTCTTCGTTTGCTCGCAGGAAACAGACCCTCGTGGTCAGGTTGATCGTGCTCCGGCGTGGTCAATAACCTCTCGGAGTTGGTTTAGCGATTGCTAAGGCGCGACGTCCTCGCACGTTCGTAGTCGGATCGTCAAAGTCGACTTCCACCAAAGCGAAATCCACCATCTCATCGAAAGACGGGACACCTTTGCCTCTATCAACTATGCTTAGGGCTGTTTTGAAGAATAATAAGAAAATGTGGGAGGAATGCTTGCCTCATATTGAATTTGCTTATAATCGTTCATTGCATTCTACTACTAAGATGTGCCCTTTTGAAGTTGTGTATGGTTTCCTACCTCATGCACCTATTGATTTGTTGCCTCTTCCATCTTCGGAGAAGGTTAATTTTGATGCTAAACAACGTGCTGAATTGATTTTAAAAATGCATGAGTTAACTAAGGAAAACATTGAGCGTACGAATGCTAAATATAAACTTGCTGGAGATAAGGGTAGAAAACATGTTGTGTTTGCACCTGGAGATCTTCTTTGGTTACATTTGCATAAGGATAGATTTCCTGATTTGCGCAAATCAAAGCTAATGCCACGTGCTGATGGTCCCTTTAAGGTGTTAGAGAAAATAAATGATAATGCATATAAACTTGAGCTGCCTGCAGATTTTGGGGTTAGTCCCACTTTTAACATTGCAGATTTGAAGCCTTATTTGGGTGAGGAAGATGAACTTCAGTCGAGGACGACTTCATTTCAAGAAGGGGAGGATGATGAGGACATCAATACAATTGTTACACCCACAGCCCCTGCTGCTATACATACTGGACCAATTACTAGAGCTCGTGCACGCCAACTAAATTACCAGGTACTTTCGTTTCTTGGTAATGATTCTAATGTTCATGAGAATATGATGCTGCCTAAATTGGATACATTTGTTTTGCTTACAAATGAAGGGCCTAGCTTGGAGAAGGATGAACATTGGAGCAAGAACAAGCATGGAGATGATGGCATGCGCAAGGGGAACAAGAACGGAGTTACCAGTGATGATTTCAAGACTCTGAAGCCACCATAATGGGTGCATGAAGCCTTGGACGAAATATACAAGATGCCACTTCATAAATTTCGTCCCGAGGCTATTTTAGGTGCTGCGTCACCTTATTATTGGGCCAGGCCCATGTAATTTCGAAATACATAAGTATAGGCTATTTTTAGAGTCCGTATGTGTGGGGAAACAAGAGATAGGGTTGATTTCGGACTCCTCCACCAAGGGCCACGAAATTCCCCCCCTCTTCCTCCATATATACAGCCCTTAGGGCATCGTTTAGTCTTTGGGTTTTGTTTAGATTAAAAGTTCGCCATAGCTGCAACTTCGCGTACTTCGTTTGTGTTCAACGACCAGACAAAGGCGTCACAGAACCCCACCTTGATCAATAAAGCTTTCATCTTATATTCGCAATATCCAGATTGCAATCTTAGTTTCTTGCTTGTTCTTCGTTTGCTCGCAGGAAACAGACCCTCGTGGTCAGGTTGATCGTGCTCCGGCGTGGTCAATAACCTCTCGGAGTTGGTTTAGCGATTGCTAAGGCGCGACGTCCTCGCACGTTCGTAGTCGGATCGTCAAAGTCGACTTCCACCAAAGCGAAATCCACCATCTCATCGAAAGACGGGACACCTTTGCCTCTATCACCTTGTGCTGTTCCTATTATTCTAGTGCCGAAAAAGGATGGTACATCACGTATGTGTGTTGATTGTAGAGGCATTAATAATATTACTATTCGTTATCGTCATCCTATTCCTAGGCTAGATGATATGCTTGATGAATTGAGTGGTTCTACAATATTCTCCAAAGTTGATTTGCGTAGTGGCTACCATCAAATTCGTATGAAATTGGGAGATGAATGGAAAACAGCATTTAAAACTAAGTTTGGATTATATGAGTGGTTAGTCATGCCTTTTGGGTTAACTAATGCACCTAGTACTTTCATGAGATTAATGAACGAAGTTTTACGTGCTTTCATTGGACGATTTGTGGTAGTTTACTTTGATGACATACTGATTTATAGCAGATCTTTGGAAGAACATTTGGAACATTTACGTGCTGTTTTTATTGCTCTACGTGATGCACGTTTGTTTGGTAACCTTGGGAAGTGCACCTTTTGCACCGATCGAGTATCTTTTCTTGGCTATGTTGTTACTCCACAGGGAATTGAAGTTGACAAAGCCAAGATTGAAGCTATTGAGAGTTGGCCGCAGCCCAAAACGGTCACACAAGTGAGGAGTTTTCTTGGCCTCGCTGGATTCTATAGGCGTTTTGTGAGAGATTTCAGCACCATTGCTGCACCTCTCAACGAGCTTACAAAGAAGGATGTGCCTTTTGTTTGGGGTACCGCACAGGAAGAAGCCTTCACGGTCTTGAAAGATAAGTTGACACATGCTCCTTTACTCCAACTTCCTGATTTTAATAAGACTTTTGAGCTTGAATGTGATGCTAGTGGAATTGGATTAGGAGGTGTGTTATTACAAGATGGCAAACCTGTTGCATACTTTTCTGAAAAATTGAGTGGGCCTAGTCTGAATTATTCTACTTATGATAAAGAATTATATGCTCTTGTTCGGACTTTAGAAACATGGCAACATTATTTATGGCCCAAAGAATTTGTTATACATTCTGATCATGAATCTTTGAAACATATTAAAAGTCAAGCTAAACTGAATCGTAGACATGCTAAATGGGTTGAATTCATTGAGACTTTCCCTTATGTCATTAAACACAAGAAGGGAAAAGAAAATGTTATTGCTGATGCATTGTCTCGTCGCTATACTATGCTTTCACAACTTGATTTCAAAATATTTGGTTTGGAGACCATCAAAGATCAATATGTGCTTGATGCTGATTTTAAAGATGTAATGCAGAATTGTAAAGAAGGAAGAATGTGGAACAAGTTTGTCGTTAACGATGGATTTGTGTTTCGTGCTAACAAGCTATGCATTCCAGCTAGCTCCATTCGTCTTTTGTTGTTGCAGGAGGCGCATGGAGGAGGATTAATGGGACACTTTGGCGTGAAGAAGACGGAGGACGTCCTTGCTACACATTTCTTTTGGCCAAAGATGAGACGGGATGTTGAGCGTTTTATTGCTCGATGCACTACATGTCAAAAAGCTAAGTCACGACTCAATCCTCATGGTTTATATATGCCTTTGCCTGTACCTAGTGTTCCTTGGGAGGATATATCTATGGACTTTGTTTTAGGTTTACCTCGAACAAAGAAGGGGAGGGATAGCATATTTGTTGTCGTGGATAGATTCTCGAAAATGGCACACTTTATACCATGTCATAAAAGCGATGATGCTGTTAATGTTGCTGATTTGTTCTTTCGTGAAATTATTCGCTTGCATGGTGTGCCAAATACTATTGTTTCAGATCGTGATACTAAATTTCTTAGCCACTTTTGGAGATGTTTATGGGCTAAGTTGGGGACTAAACTGCTTTTTAGTACTACTTGTCACCCCCAAACTGATGGACAAACTGAAGTAGTCAATAGAACGTTGTCCACTATGCTTAGGGCTGTTTTGAAGAATAATAAGAAAATGTGGGAGGAATGCTTGCCTCATATTGAATTTGCTTATAATCGTTCATTGCATTCTACTACTAAGATGTGCCCTTTTAAAGTTGTGTATGGTTTCCTACCTCATGCACCTATTGATTTGTTGCCTCTTCCATCTTCGGAGAAGGTTAATTTTGATGCTAAACAACGTGCTGAATTGATTTTAAAAATGCATGAGTTAACTAAGGAAAACATTGAGCGCATGAATGCTAAATATAAACTTGCTGGAGATAAGGGTAGAAAACATGTTGCGTTTGCACCTGGAGATCTTGTTTGGTTACATTTGCGTAAGGATAGATTTCCTGATTTGCGCAAATCAAAGTTAATGCCACGTGCTGATGGTCCCTTTAAGGTGTTAGAGAAAATAAATGATAATGCATATAAACTTGAGCTGCCTGCAGATTTTGGGGTTAGTCCCACTTTTAACATTGCAGATTTGAAGCCTTATTTGGGTGAGGAAGATGAACTTCCGTCGAGGACGACTTCATTTCAAGAAGGGGAGGATGATGAGGACATCAATACAATTGTTACACCCACAGCCCCTGCTGCCATACATACTGGACCAATTACTAGAGCTCGTGCACGCCAACTAAATTACCAGGTACTTTCGTTTCTTGGTAATGATTCTAATGTTCATGAGAATATGATGCTGCCTAAATTGGATACATTTGTTTTTCTTACAAATGAAGGGCCTAGCTTGGAGAAGGATGAACATTGGAGCAAGAACAAGCATGGAGATGATGGCATGCGCAAGGAAAACAAGAACGGAGTTACAAGTGATGATTTCAAGACTTTGAAGCCACCATAATGGGTGCATGAAGCCTTGGACGAAATATACAAGATGCCACTTCATAAATTTCGTCCCGAGGCTATTTTAGGTGCTGCGTCACCTTATTATTGGGCCAGGCCCATGTAATTTCGAAATACATAAGTATAGGCTATTTTTAGAGTCCGTATGTGTGGGGAAACAAGAGATAGGGTTGATTTCGGACCCCTCCACCAAGGGCCACGAAATTCCCCCCTCTTCCTCCATATATACAGCCCTTAGGGCATCGTTTAGACTTTGGGTTTTGTTTAGATTAAAAGTTCGCCATAGCTGCAACTTCGCGTACTTCGTTTGTGTTCAACGACCAGACAAAGGCGTCACAGAACCCCACCTTGATCAATAAAGCTTTCATCTTATATTCGCAATATCCAGATTGCAATCTTAGTTTCTTGCTTGTTCTTCGTTTGCTCGCAGGAAAATGACCCTCGTGGTCAGGTTGATCGTGCTCCGGCGTGGTCAATAACCTCTCGGAGTTGGTTTAGCGATTGCTAAGGCGCGACGTCCTCGCACGTTCGTAGTCGGATCGTCAAAGTCGACTTCCACCAAAGCGATATCCATCATCTCATCGAAAGACGGGACACCTTTGCCTCTATCACTAGTGGAATTGGATTAGGCGGTGTGTTATTACAAGATGGCTAACCTGTTGCATACTTTTCTGAAAAATTGAGTGGGCCTAGTCTGAATTATTCTACTTATGATAAAGAATTATATGCTCTTGTTCGGACTTTAGAAACATGGCAACATTATTTATGGCCCAAAGAATTTGTTATACATTCTGATCATGAATCTTTTAGACATATTAAAAGTCAAGCTAAACTGAATCGTAGACATGCTAAATGGGTTGAATTCATTGAGACTTTTCCTTATGTCATTAAACACAAGAAGGGAAAAGAAAATGTTATTGCTGTTGCATTGTCTCGCCGCTATACTATGCTTTCACAACTTGACTTCAAAATATTTGGTTTGGAGACCATCAAAGATCAATATGTGCATGATGCTAATTTTAAAGATGTAATGCAGAATTGTAAAGAAGGAAGGATGTGGAACAAGTTCGTCGTTAACGATGGATTTGTGTTTCGTGCTAACAAGCTATGCATTCCAGCTAGCTCCGTTCGTCTTTTGTTGTTGCAGGAGGCGCATGGAGGAGGATTAATGGGACACTTTGCCGTGAAGAAGACGGAGGACGTACTTGCTACACATTTCTTTTGGCCAAAGATGAGACGGGATGTTGAGCGTTTTATTGCTCGATGCACTACATGTCAAAAAGCTAAGTCACGACTCAATCCTCATGGTTTATATATGCCTTTGCCTGTACCTAGTGTTCCTTGGGAGGATATATCTGTGGACTTTGTTTTAGGTTTACCTCGAACAAAGAAGGGGAGGGATAGCATATTTGTTGTCGTGGATAGATTCTCGAAAATGGCACACTTTATACCATGTCATAAAAGCGATGATGCTGTTAATGTTGCTGATTTGTTCTTTCGTGAAATTATTCGCTTGCATGGTGTGCCAAATACTATTGTTTCAGATCGTGATACTAAATTTCTTAGCCACTTTTGGAGATGTTTATGGGCTAAGTTGGGGACTAAACTGCTTTTTAGTACAACTTGTCACCCCCAAACTGATGGACAAACTGAAGTAGTCAATAGAACGTTGTCTACTATGCTTAGGGCTATTTTGAAGAATAATAAGAAAATGTGGGAGGAATGCTTGCCTCATATTGAATTTGCTTATAATCGTTCATTGCATTCTACTACTAAGATGTGCCCTTTTGAAGTTGTGTATGGTTTCCTACCTCGTGCACTTATTGATTTGTTACCTCTTCCATCTTCGGAGAAGGTTAATTTTGATGCTAAACAACGTGCTGAATTGATTTTAAAAATGCATGAGTTAACTAAGGAAAACATTGAGCGTATGAATGCTAAATATAAACTTGCTGGAGATAAGGGTAGAAAACATGTTGTGTTTGCACCTGGAGATCTTGTTTGGTTACATTTGCGTAAGGATAGATTTCCTGATTTGCGCAAATCAAAGCTAATGCCACGTGCTGATGGTCCCTTTAAGGTGTTAGAGAAAATAAATGATAATGCATATAAACTTGAGCTGCCTGCAGATTTTGGGGTTAGTCCCACTTTTAATATTGCAGATTTGAAGCCTTATTTGGGTGAGGAAGATGAGTTTTCATCGAGGACGACTTCATTTCAAGAAGGGGAGGATGATGAGGACATCAATACGATTGTTACACCCACAGCCCCTACTGCTACATATACGGGATCAATTACTAGAGCTCGCGCACGCCAACTAAATTATCAGGTACTTTCGTTTCTTGGTAATGATTCTAATGTTCATGAGAATATGATGCTGCCTAAATTGGATACATTTGTTTTGCTTACAAATGAAGGGCCTAGCTTGGAGAAGGATGAACATTGGAGCAAGAACAAGCATGGAGATGATGCCATGCGCAAGGGGAACAAGAACGGAGTTACAAGTGATGATTTCACGACTTTGAAGCCACCATAATGGGTGCATGAAGCCTTGGACGAAATATACAAGATGCCACTTCATAAAATTCGTCCCGAGGCTATTATAGGTGCTGCGTCACCTTTTTATTGGGCCAGGCCCATGTAATTTCGAAATACATAGGTATAGGCTATTTTTAGAGTCCGTATGTGTGGGGAAACAAGAGATAGGGTTGATGTCGGACCCCTCCACCAAGGGCCACGAAATTCCCCCTCCCTTCCTCCATATATACAGCCCTTAGGGCACCGTTTAGACTTTGGGTTTTGTTTAGATTAAAAGTTCGCCATAGCTGCAACTTCGCGTACTTCATTTGTGTTCAACGACCAGACAAAGGCGTCACAGAACCCCACCTTGATCAATAAAGCTTTCATCTTATATTCGCAATATCCAGATTGCAATCTCAGTTTCTTGCTTGTTCTTCGTTTGCTCGCAGGAAACAGACCCTCGTGGTCAGTTTGATCATGCTCCGGCGTGGTCAATAACCTCTCGGAGTTGGTTTAGCGATTGCTAAGGCGCGACGTCCTCGCACGTTCGTAGTCGGATCGTCAAAGTCGACTGCCACCAAAGCGATATCCATCATCTCATCGAAAGATGGGACACCTTTGCCTCTATCAAAGTCTCTCACGTTCTGGATTCAGATTCGGACTGCACAGACATACCTGACTCAAAACGCCAACAACTTTTTCACACGGACTCCGAATTGGGTGATTCTTTTTTTTTGGAAACTAGATTTCGTGCTCTTTCCAACCCAATTGGATTCACCTTCAAATTCGTCTTGGGTGTTGAGTTACGGACGAAACAATCTGACATTGCAGCAGAATCCGAGTCAAACTACAAGCCCAAAGGTGTTGCATCACCTCCACTTGGGCCCATGAGCCTTGTACGACCTAGGGTTAGTTTTAGGCTGCCTAGGGACGTCCTCCCACCTCCTTGGCCGCCACCCCTTGCTCCTATATAAGTAGATCCATCTAGTAGCTTTTTCCTTGGGTTTTGTTTAGATTAAAAGTTAGCCATAGCTGCAACTTCGCGTACTTCGTTTGTTGCCAACGACCAGACCAAGACGTCACAGAACCCCACCTTGATCAATAAAGCTTTCATCTTATATTCGCAATATCCCGATTGCAATCTCAGTTTCTTGCTTGTTCTTCGTTTGCTCGCAGGAAACATACCCTCGTGGTCAGGTTGATCGTGTTCCGGCATGGTCAATAACCCTCAGAAGTTGGTTTAGCGATTGCTAAGGCGCGACGTCTCGCACGTTCGTAGTCGGATCGTCAAGGTCGACTCCCACAGAAAACGATAGCCACCATCTCATCGAAATATCGGGACACCTTAGTATCCTTCATTGATGCTAGTTGTGCTATGACGTGACCTCATTAGTGTTCTAGGCTCGCGTCTCTAGTTCGGTCTAGCCTAGGACCAGCACAGTACCATCGTTGAGCGTTTATTCAACATTGCATCTCTGAATTGATTATTGCTAATCTTTTGCTACCATATATAGCAAACCCAGCTCCACATATTTCTACACCGTGTATACGCACGTTCCCCTGGCAATCGCTTTACACAATCTTCGGAGTTATTTGACACCGCTGGTTGCCTCTCACCACCTGCCGCATGGTAAGAACTTGTAAGATATTGATATTTGCTTTACTGTGAGCACTTTACAACCACATCCTAGTAGTTCATAGGAACATTATTCTCGAATTTTGGTTCTTGTTTCTACTAATCATGACATGTTCCAGAGATAGAAGTTCTTGGACGACGGACACATCTTCACCATCACGAGAGTTGGGACAACACACACAAGCATATGGTCAGGTTATCTCTTTACCATCATTTGAGGGTAGATTTAATCCTGCTATTTATCTAGCTTGGGAGCTTGAAGTAGAACAAGTTTTTAGTCAACATGATTTTTCTGAACTTGAGAGAGTACGAGCTACCATTAGAGCATTTACTGGTTTTGCTTCTGTTTGGTGGAGTGTACATTGTAAGAAAAACATTGATAACCAACCCACAACTTGGAAAGTTTTGAAAGCTGTAATGAGACAACAATTTTTTCCTCCTTACTATCGTCGTGAATTGCGTCGCAAATTGGAGCAATTAAAACAAGGTAGTAACACTGTTCATGCTTACTACCAAGAGTTCAAATCTTATATGCATCATTGTGACATAGAAGAATCTGAGGATGATACAATGAATAGATTTTTTGGTGGTTTGAACCATGATATTCATGCAAGATTTCAGTATATTCCTCGTTGCATTACTGGTATGTATGTCCGTGCTTGTACCTTTGAGAGACAGATACAGGAGGATGCATTGGGTGACTACAACAACTACTATTCCAGTTCATGCTCACCACCGCCGGTTGGTTACTCCACTATTGCACCTACTAGAGCAGCCCCACCTCAGATTGTGAGCGCGATATCATCTCAAGAGTATGGTACATTGTCAACGTCCGTACCTACATCAGCTACATCTCTGCGAGGTAATAGTAAAGGTATTGATGATATAACTTCACATGAGAATGAAGCATGCCTAGTTAACTTGAATGCATCACCTGTTGATTTGTGCACACCACCTATTTTAGAGACTCTTGTTACTGTCATGAATGCGTCATGTGATCAAACAACTGAAATATCAACAATTTTGAGTGCACCCATTGAATTAACTGTTGATGCAAAAGAACCAATGTTTAATTATTTTGATATGACCTCTAATATTGATGATGATTCTGTGTCCAATGACTTATTGCATGTTTGCTTATTTAAGCATGTTGTAGCATGTAAATTTGATGCAAGTAAGGTTTATTCATCGAAGTTAGGATGGTTTAATGATGAACATTGCCAATCTTTTGAAGTGAATAAGAGCTTCACTTATATGTGCAAACTGAGTTCCAATATTTTCATGCCTTCTACTTCTTATGATAATTTTTTGGCTTTAGATTTTATGAACAATGAAAGTTACTCATGTATACATGTGACATATGTGCAAAAATCAAGGAAGTTAAAATGGATGACATATACATATACAACATGTACACCTTGTCTCTTTTGTTAGCCACATTTCAGATTAAGCAATGCCGAGGACGGCTTTGTTTTCAAAAAGGGGAGGATGATGAGGACATGACTACCTTGGATACGACCAAAAATATTGCATACATGCATATTTGTCAGGTGATTTCTAATGCAAACTATTCAATAATCTATTTATGTTATCCAGAACAAAAATACTACACACACTTTTGTGTTTTGTCTAATTGCAGGTGTATGGGACATTTGTACAATCCACATATGAAGATAAGGGAAAAGGAGAAGTTTAGGTTGTGTTCAAAAAGTCCTCTCACGTCACTTTTGGGCCAAGAGAAGATAGAGTCCAAGTCTCTCACGTTCTGGATTCAGATTCGGACTGCACAGACATACCTGACTCAAAACGCCAACAACCTTTTCATACGGACTCCGAATTGGGTGATTCTTTTTTCGTTGGAAACTAGATTTCGTGCTCCTTCCAACCCAATTGGATTCACCTTCAAATTCTTCTGGAGTGTTGAGTTACGGATGAAACAATCTGACATTGCAGCAGAATCCGAGTCAAACTACAAGCCAAAAGGTGTTGCATCACCTCCACTTGGGCCCATGAGCCTTGTACGACCTAGGGTTAGTTTTAGGCTGCCTTGGGACGTCCTCCCACCTCCTTGGCCGCCACCCCTTGCTCCTATATAAGTAGATCCACCTAGTAGCTTTTTCCTTGGGTTTTGTTTAGATTAAAAGTTCGCCATAGCTGCAACTTCGCGTATTTCGTTTGTGTCCAACGACCAGACCAAGACGTCACAGAACCCCACCTTGATCAATAAAGCTTTCATCTTATATTCACAATATCCTGATTGCAATCTCAGTTTCTTGCTTATTCTTCGTTTGCTCACAGGAAACAGACCCTCGTGGTCAGGTTGATCGTGCTCCGGCGTGGTCAATAACCCTCGGAAGTTGGTTTTGTGATTGCTAAGGCACGACGTCTCGCATGTTCGTAGTCGGATCGTCAAGGTCGACTCCCACAGAAAACGATAGCCACCATCTCATCGAAATATCGGGACACCTTAGCCTCTATCACCCTATGTTATAACTGTTACATGAGGAATTGCATCCGACATAATTATCCATCACTGATCCATTGCCTACGAGCTTTTCACATATTGATCTTTGCTTAGTTACTTTACGGTTGCTACTGTTACGATCACTACAAAACGAATACTATTACATTTGCCACTGCTACCATTACTTCCATATTACTTTGCTACTAAATACTTTGCTGCAGATATTAAGTCTTTTAGGTGCGGTTGAATTGACAACTCAATTGTTAATACTTGAGAATATTGTTTGCCTCCCCTTGTGTCGAATCAATAAATTTGGGTTGAATACTCTACCCCCGGAAAATGTTGCGATCCCCTATACGTGTGGGTTATCAAATGGCACCGGACATGCTGTGGTATTTTTCATGTCCATCTTGAGAGAAGGCGCACCCGAATAATGACAGCCAACAAAGGCATTTTGAAAAAATAACTGCCACTTTAATATCTCAAACGTTTGTATAATTCAAACCGTGTGTGTTCTGTTAACCATTCACGTGACGCCACGTGTCTTGGTTTTAATGGCCGTAGGAGGTGCCATGCGGACAGCTACTTGACCATGACTGAATAGGAGGCGTGCGAGCGCAGTCCGGTGTGCATGCTGACTGAGAGGCGTGCAAGCTGTCCTCGAATGCGCAGGCTCACCAGGAAGCGTGTGAGCTGTACGCCGCGCAGGCTCACTAGGAAGCGAGCCCTTTGACTTCCATGGCCGCCCTCTTTCCTCTCCGTGCGCGCGCCCCCCTCAACGGCATGGGACGCTGTCGTCGAACGCTACCTCTTAGCGCCGCCAGCTGCCGTCCTCCAGCGCCCCGCCCGTCGACCCCGGGACGACATGATGCAAAGTGAGAGCAGGATTTGTGCATCTCTTCAATGGAAACGATTCTTTTGGATGACCCGTGTGGAACCACTTACAGTGCGATTTGCATCTGTCATATTGGGTATGTTACCATTTGTCAAACTGGGAAGATTGACATTTGTTGATCTAGTAGCATTGCCATTTGTCAACCTTGTAACACTGCGGTTTGTCACAATATGAAGCTAAAAATCACTAGCAGTATCTAATTTTTGCAACTAAAATTCAGTAATTAACCATAGATTTCATTCATAGATTAAGCAATCATTCTTAATTTATACAAACATTTCAACTCGACAACTGAACCGACCAAAATTTTCCCTAATTGTTGCCAACCATGTACTGAAATAGCTAGTTCAACTATATATAATAGCTAACTAGCAAAAAGGCCCGTGCTTTGCAACGGGAGAAAAGAAATCCTCTCATATCGCTAGATGGGTGCGTGGCCGGTTGGCAGGATATGAGATCGAACTCTTCCATGGGCAATTTTATTTTTTGCCAGCTCTTCGGACCTGGTCCATAGTGCGCCGACAAGTGGGCTTCCTCCATTGGGCCAGAACGGGTGGCAACTAACTAAACAAAATAGTGTATGTGAAATTAATTGAAGCGGGACCAAACGAAGTGGGACGAAACCAACAATATCACCTCCTTTTAATAGTAGGGGTATAGATTTTAAGTACGTTGTACAGTTCCACCACATCTATAGTCAGATGAACTGAATAAAATAGCCCCTAAATACAACTACTACTACTGCAGAGGGGCTCTGTACTACTTCCGACTGCCTCTCCTCTACCGAGCGCGCTTAGTAAGAGCCGGCGAAGGAGGAGCCTACGGACGAGCTGGGCAACCGCAATACGGTGCCTGCCGCTGTTGCAGCTTCAGCGACGCTCACCTCGAACACCCTCTGCCGCTCCACATGACCCCTCTCGAAGGGGTGGTTCTCCTCATAGATCTCCTGATTCCTCGCCTCTAGGACGGCGTGTGCCCCGGCCACGACAGCGGTAAGGCTCTTTACATGCTCGATGAGGCGCTCCTCCTCCCGCATGAACTCGATGTAGAGCACAAGGTCGCTAACGCATGTGCGGGCATCCACCTCTAGCTCCCTCCTTCGGGACGTGGTGGCGGAGCGGTGATGGCCACGGTGGCCGGCAGTGGGGTGGTGGCCACGACGGCCACTCCCGCATTCGGGCCGCGGTGGCGGAGTGGGCAATGGCCCTGGCTTTCGATGGTGATGTGGCAGCAACGGCGGCTGGCAACAGCTTCCGATGGGCACCGGCGGCGGAGCATGTGGTGGGTGTTCAGCTCACACCCAACAGGGACGCCACGCACACTACACTACACCGGGGACTGCGCCGCCGCCGCGGTGTAGCCTCCTAGATAGAGCTGTCCTCTGATGACGGCGGAGTGGCTGAGAGACGATGATGGACCGCTGCCATTGGGGATTGTGGGAGAAGCAGACGAGATAAGCTATAGGTAGGGAGGGGAAAATGCCACGCGGGACTCGCCGGCCATGAGGGTTTTTATAGCAGGCCGGTAAGCATTGGGATTTTGGGGGATTTCACCGAGTCAGGCGGGAAGCTTGCGCAGGAACCTGCGAGGTTGCGCGGGAACAGGCTCACTGACGATTAATTGGCGCCACTGTTTGGCCAAAAGAACGCCCCTGCGCGCTGCGCAAGCTTGCGCTGTAAGCCATCTGCGGCAGCGGGGTAACAAGACATGCGAGAGGGGGACGAAAGGCAACATACACATACGGTTAATAAAAAACATTTGCGATTTAATTACCTACTATATCCCTGTCCTGGTTTATATGTATGATTTAACTAATAAAATACGAATGCATGTCACCAAAGATTATATAGTTGGATTCGTATTTGAACATAGTTTCCAATTATATAATTTTTATAACATGCATTAACATTTTGTCGGTTAAATTTGAGGGCAAAGTATGGCACAGAATATAAAGGGGACTATAGACTGGACGGAGGTGGTAGCACACGGCCGCACTCTAGGCAGCGACGCAACTGTCGGCCGGCTTGTAGGCGACCATTTCCTACGTGTTCAACTGCTCTATGCGTGTGGTTGCTTGCGGTTCAGGCGGCCGCGTCGCACTCTGGTCACGACCCGCCACGTGCTCTCTACTCTCGTGTCCCTCTGGGTGCTCTAACCTCGTCCCTCCATGATGACAACATCAATACCATTGTTACACCCATAGCCCCTGCTGCTGTACATACTGGACCAATTACTAGAGCTCGCGCACGCCAATTGAATTATCAGGTACTTCCGTTTCTTGGTAACGATTCTAATGTTCATGAGAATATGATGCTGCCTAAATTGGATACATTTGTTTTGCTTACAAATGAAGGGCCTAGCTTGGACAAGAAAGATGAACCTTGGAGCAAATTCAAGCATGGAGATGCTGGCATGCGCAAGGGGATCAAGAACGGAGTTACAAGTGATGAATTCAGGACTTTGAAGCCACCATAAGGAGTGCATGAAGCCTTGCACGAAATATACAAGATGCCACTTCATAAATTTTGTCCAGAGGCTATTCTAGGTGCTGCATCACCTTATTATTGGGCTAGGCCCATGTATTTTCGAAATACTTAAGTATAGGATGTTTTAGTGTCCGTATGTGTGGGGAAACAAGAGTTAGGGTTGGTTTCGGACCCCTCCTCCAAGGGCCACGAAATTCCCCCCTCTTCCTCCATATATACAACCCTTAGGGCGTCGTTTAGACTTTGGGTTTTGTTTAGATTAAAAGTTCGCCATAGCTGCAACTTCGCGTACTTCGTTTGTGTCCAACGACTAGACCAAGACGTCACAGAACCCCACCTTGATCAATAAAGCTTTCCTCTTCTATTAACAATATCCAGATGGAAAATTCAATTTCTTGCTTGTTCTTCGCTTCTTGCAGGAAAAGACCCTCGTGGTCAGGTTCATCGTGCTCTGGCATGGTCAATAACCTCTCGGAGTTGGTTTACCGATTGCTAAGGCGCGATGTCCTCACACGTTCGTAGTCGGATCGTCAAAGTCGACTTCCACGAAAACGTTAGCCACCATCTCATTGAAAGATCGGGCCCCTCACCTCTATCAAGTGGTATCAGATTTCCAGGTTGCTTGGTGAGATTTTACAGTTTTTCGTAGTTTAGATCAAGTCTGTTCTTCATACCTACAGTCCACACAAAAAAGCCAAAAAAATTAGGGTTAGTTCATCATATCCGAACCAATCTGAGCTTTTGCATAGTATTTTTAGAGTTTTGCTTTGTTGAATTTGCGGTTGCATCGTCGTGTCGAGTTCCTGGTTTTAGCGTCTAGTCCCTTAGAGTTTCGAGTTCTGTTCACAGGTTGTCACGCCGCCGCCACACCATCGTCATCATCATTGCCATATACCACCACCCCACCATATACATCGCCGCTGCCATATACAACCACCAATCCGAGTCCACATATACCATCGCCATATACAACCACCAATCCAAGTCCGCATATACCATCGCCATATACCACCATTGAGGGAGTCCTGGATTTGGGGGTGTCCGGATAGCCGGACTATACCTTCGGCCGGACTCCTAGACTATCAAGATACAAGATTGAAGACTTCGTCCCGTGTCCGGAAGGGACTTTCCTTGGCGTGGAAGGCAAGCTTGGCGATACGGATATGTAGATCTCCTACCATTGTAACCGACTATGTGTAATCCTAGCCCTCTCCATGTCTATATAAACCGGAGGGTTTTAGTCCGTAGGACGAAAAACAATCATACCATAGGCTAGCTTCTAGGGTTTAGCCTCTCTGATCTCGTGGTAGATCTACTCTTGTACTACCCATATCATCAATATTAATCAAGTCGGACGTAGGGTTTTACCTCCATCAAGAGGGCCCGAACCTGGGTAAAACATTGTGTCCCCTGCCTCCTATTACCATCCGCCTAGACGCACAGTTCGGGACCCCCTACCCGAGATCCGCCGGTTTTGACACCGACATTGGTGCTTTCATTGAGAGTTCATCTGTGTCGTCACTTTTAGGCCCGATGGCTTCTCCGATCATCAACAGCGATGCGATCCAGGGTGAGACCTTTCACCCCGGACAGATCTTCGTATTCGGCGGCTTTGCACTGCGGGCCAATTCGCTTGGCCATCTGGATCAGATCGAAAGCTACGCCCCTGGCCATCAGGTCAGATTTGGAAGTTTGAGCTACACGGCCGACCTCCGCGGACACTTGATCTTCGACGGATTCGAGCCGCAGCCGAGCGCGCCGCACTGTCTCAATGGGCATGATCTAGCTCTGCCGCCGAACAGTGCCATGGAGGCCGCACCCCCATCAGCTCTGACCCTTAATTCGAAGCCAACTGCGCCAATCGAGGATGTGTGGTTGGACACCGCCTCGGGGGCTGCAATCTCTACGGCGATCGAGCTGAACACCAGCCCTATTCTCTACGAAGCCCTTGACTCCAAGGAGCCGGACTCCTCTCCAGACTCCGAGCCCTCCGCGCCCCTATCAATCAAACCCGATTGGGTGCCGATCATGGAGTTCACCGCCGCGAACATCTTTCAGCACTCGCCCTTCGGCAATATTCTGAATTCACTAAAGTTTCTCCCTTTATCAGGAGAGCCTTGGACGGACTATGGTCAGCAAGGTTGGGACGCGGATGATGAAGAAATTCAAAGCCCAGCCACCACCCACTTCGTAGCCACTGTCGATGATTTAACTGACATGCTCGACTTCGACTCCGAAGACATCGACGGTATGGACGCCGATGCAGGAGACGATCAAGAACCAGCACCTATAGGGCACTGGAAAGCCGCCTTATCGTATGATATATACATGGTGGATACCCCAAAAGAAGGCAATGGCGATGGCACAACGAAGGATGACCCCTCCAAGAAGCAGCCTAAGCGCCGGCGTCAGCGGCGCCGCTCTAAATCCCGCCAAAGCAAAAATGGTGATTCCGGCATGGGAGATAATGACACCCCGGACAGTGCCAAAGACAACCACCTCCAGCAAGATTCGGCACAGGAGGATGGAGAAACCAGCCCTCATGAGAGAGCGGCAGACAGAGAGGTCGAAGACGATAATTATATGCCGCCCTGCGAAGACGAGGCAAGCCTCGACGACGATGAATTTGTCGTGCCAGAGGATCCCGTCGAACAAGAGCGTTTCAAACGCAGGCTTATGGCCACGGCGAGCAGCCTCAAGAAAAAATAGCAACAGCTTAGAGCTGATCAAGATTTGCTAGCCGAAAGATGAACTGAAGTCCTTGTGGCCAAAGAGTATGAACTCCAGCCCCCCTCCAAGAGCTACCCAAAGCGCAGGGTGCTACACCGATTAGAGGAGGAAGTATTTAAAGCTACATCACCAGCGCATGATGCGGCCGACCGGCCACCCCGTGGCCGCGACAGAGAGGCCTCTCGGCCCTCCACTCCAGCCGCACCCCGGCGCCGCTCAAAAAATACCAAGGCACGGGAAAATGCGCCAGACCTGCGAGATATATTGGAGGACAAGGCAAGATAAACAAGATCGATCTATGGATCGCGTGGGCGCCCCACGGCACGAGACGGTAATCGTCACTCCAGATACAGTAAATCTGGCCAGGCCAAACACAGTAGACAAAGCTCGTTTGAGCTGCGTCATGATATAGCCTAATACAGAGGCGCCGCACACCCACTATGCTTCACAGTTGAAGTAATGGATCATCAAATCCCCAAGGGTTTCAAACCCGTGAACATCGAATCATACGATGGCACAACAGATCCTGCGGTATGGATCGAGGACTATCTCCTTCATATCCACATGGCCCACGGTGATGACCTACACGCCATCAAATACCTCCCACTCAAGCTTAAAGGACCAGCTCGGCATTGGCTTAACAGCTTGCCAGCAGAATCAATTGGTTGTTGGGAGGACCTGGAAACGGCATTCCTCGACAATTTCTAGGGCACTTATGTGCGACCACTAGACGCCGATGACCTAAGCCACATAATTCAGCAGCCAGAGGAATCGGCCAGACAATTCTGGACATGGTTCCTAACCAAGAAAAATCAAATCGTCGATTGTCCGGACGCAGAGGCCCTAGCAGCCTTCAAGCATAACATCCGTGACGAGTGGCTTGCACGGCACCTAGGACAGGAAAAACCGAAATCTATGGCAGCCTTCACGACACTTATGACCCGCTTTTGCGCGGGAGAAGACAGCTGGCTAGCTCGCAGCAGCAACATGACCAAGAGCCCTAGTAATTCGGATACCAAGGACAGCAGTGGCAGGTCGCGTCGCAACAAGCAAAAGCGCCGCACAAACGGTGACAATGCTGAGGATACGACAGTTAATGCCGGATTCAAAGGCTCTAGACCCGGTCAGCGGAAAGAGCCATTCAAAAGAAATACTCCGGGCCCGTCCAGTTTGGGCCGAATACTTGACCGCTCATGCCAGATACATGGCACCCCTGAAAAACCAGCCAATCACACCAACATGGATTGTTGGGTGTTCAAGCAGGCATGCAAGTTAAATGCCGAAAGCAGAGATAAGGGGCTGCATAGCAACGACGAGGAGGAGCCCCGATCGCCGAACAACAGTGGACAGAAAGGTTTTCCCCCACAAGTGCGGATGGTGAACATGATATACGCAACCCACGTCGCCAAGAGGGAGCGGAAGCGTGCGCTAAGGGACGTATACACGATGGAGCCAGTCGCCCCAAAGTTCAACCCATGGTCTTCCTTGATGAGGACATGACTACCTTGGATCTGACCAAAAATATTGCATATATGCATATTTGTCAGGTGATTTCTAGTGCAAACTATTCAATAATCTATTTATGTTATCCAGAACAAAAATACATCACACACTTTTGTGTTTTGTTTAATTGCAGGTGTATGGGACATTTGTACAATCCACATATGAAGATAAGGAAGAAAGAGATGTTTATTTGCTGTCCAAAAAGTTCTCTCACGTCACTTTTGGCCCAAGAGAAGATAGAGTCCAAGTCTCTCACGTTCTGGATTCAGATTCGGACTGCACAGACATACCTGACTCAAAACGCACACAAGTTTTTCATACGGACTCCAAATTGGGTGATTCTTTTTTTGTTGGAAACTAGATTTCCTGCACTTTCCAACCCAATTGGAATCACCTTCAAATTCGTCCGGAGCGTTGAGTTGTGGACGAAACAATCTGATGCTGCAGCAGAATCCGAGTCAAGTCCAAAGGTGTTACATCACCTCCACTTGGGCCCATTGGCCTTGTACGACCTAGATTTAGTTTTAGGCTGCCTTGGGACATCCTCCCACCTCCTTGGCCGCCACCCCTTGCTCCTATATAAATAGATCCATCTAGTAGCTTTTCCTTGGGATTTGTTTAGTTAAAAGTTAGCCATTGCAACTTCGTGTACTTCGTTTGTGTCCAACGACCAGACCAAGACCGCTTCCGGATCCCCACCAATATCAATACTTCATATATATTCGCAATATTCAGATTGCTTTATCATATTCTTGCTCGTTCTTTGATTGCTTGCAGGAATAGACCTTCGTGGTCAGGTTGATCGTGCTCCAGCATGGTCAATAGCCTCTCGGAGTTGGTTTAACGATTGCTAAGGCGCAACGTCGTGCACGTTTGTAGTCGGATCGTCAAAGTCGTCTCCACCAAATCGATAGTTATCATCTCATCGAAAGATCAGGACACCCTCGCCTCTATCAAGTGGTATCCGTTTTCAGGTTGCTCGGTGAGAATTTCCAGTTTTTCCTAGATTAGATTTATTTTCTTACCTATTGTCCAAGAAAAAGCCACAAAACAAAAGTTAGATCTATTCATCCTTTGTCCTAGCCAGACTGAGCCTTTGCAATTTTCTTTTCATTGTTTGCATTATTGAATTATCGGTTGCATCGCCGTGTCGAGTTGCTGGTCTTAGTGTCTAGTTCCTTTAGAGTTTCGAGTTCTGTTCACATTAGTCACGCAGCCGCTGCATCATTATCCCATCCGCTGTCCACCATCCCATCCACCAATTTCCACCACGTGCTACGCACTGTTTATTGTCATAATCATAGTTGAGGTCACTCACATCTTCGCCTGATCGAATCTGCATCTTATCTAGTTTGTCTTGGAAAGAGGGAGAAAAAGAAGATAAAGAAAAAAAAGAGAGAAAAAAGGAAAGAAAAAAAAGAAAAAGAGGGAGAAGAAAAAGAAAAAAAAGCGTGACAAAAAAAAAGAGAAGAAAAAAATTGGATCTATCTAGAATCAATCTCGTACCTGAATTCGGATTGGAATCTGTTTTGCGCACTGTTCAGTAAAACAGGTGTATCTTCCTCATACGAAGTCCGTTTTGGCTCCGTGAGTACTCAAATTGAAGATAGCGACGAGCCGCATCTAAATAGTTGCAGAAGCTAGTTCAATATTTGACACCTCAAAATCGGCTTCTAAGTAGGTCTTTTTGCCCTCCGAAGTTCGTGAACACAACTTGTTCCAATTTTTCAGGCCAGTTTTAGAATTCTTTGACTCCTCATATCAACTCGGAATTGAGTGATTCTTTTTGCATTGGAAAGCTTGAGTTAGTAGCATTCTTTGAAAGAATTTATCAGAAAATTGTCTCAAACTTTTCAAGAGGAAAGTTGGAGATAGACTTGTTGTATATCCTGCTTGGCAGTTGTTTTTCATCATTATCTTCACTGCCGTTGTGATCTTCACTTATATCTTGCTGTCAAGAGCTACTTAGTATCCTTCATTGATGCTAGTTGTGCTACGCCGTGACCTTATTAGTGTTCTAGGCTCGCGTCTCTAGTCCGGTCTAGCCTAGGACTAGCACAGTACCGTCGTTGAGCGTTTATTCAACATTGCATCTTTGAATTGATTATTGCTAATCTTTTGCTACCATATATAGCCAACCCAGCTCCACATATTTCTACACCGTGTATACGTACGCTCCCCTGGCAATTGCTTTACTCAATATTCGGAGTTACTTGACACCGCTGGTTGCCGATCACCGCTGCTGCATGGTAAGAACTTGTAAGACATTGATATTTGCTTTACTGTGAGTGTTTTACCACCACATCCTAGTAGTTATAGGAACATTATTTTTGGGTTTTGTTTCTTGTTCTACTAATCATGATAGGATCCAGAGTCAATTCATGGGCTTTGTCGATCGCGGGAGACGTGCCACCACCTTTGCAAATACCACAACCGTCACGAGAGGTGCACAAACATCCAAATGCACATGATCAGGTTAATGTATCTATACCACCATTTAATGGCCGTTTTAAACCTGCTTTATATATTGAATGGGAGTTCGGCATAAAAAATATATTTGCTTCCCATAATTTCGATGAACATAAAAAGGTTAAGGTTGCGGTTGGTTCTTTCACTGGTTATGCTTTGGTTTGGTGGAGTGAATATTGTCGGTTACACCCTGATTATATACCTACTACTTGGGATGATTTGAAACTTGCCATGCGACATACTTTCGTCCCTGCTTATTATACTCGTGACATGATTAAGAAGTTGCAACACTTAAAACAAGGTAGTGAAACTGTAACAAAATATTATGATGATTTACAAACTACCTTGTTGCATTCCTCTTTAGAAGAAAGTGAAGATGATTTTATGGATAGATTTTGGGGAGGATTAGACTGTGATATTCAAGAGATACTAATTCATGAAGAGTGTTATCCTATGGACCATTTGTTTCATCTTGCTTGCAAAGCTGAACAGGAAATAAAACGACGTGTTGGCCACGAGGAGAACAAGCGCACGGTGCACATTCCAAGAGTTGATATGATTGTTCCTTCAACTACTAGGCATACTATGACAACCACATCCGTTGTTGTCAGGACTACATCACCTCCACCATGTGACACATCGCCCCCGAGAGTGGCTACATCATCTGAGTTGATCATAAGAGGTAATGACAAAGGTATTGATCTTCCATCTCTACATGAGAATGATGAATGCCTTGTTAATTTGAATGCACCATCTGATGAGCTATCCACTACTTTGATCACACCACCTATTTTAGAGGACTACGTTGATAATTTGACTTTGCCATGTGATCAAACAACTGAAATACCAACAATTTTGAGTGCACCCATTGAATTAACTATTGATGCAAAAGAACCAATGTTTAATCATTTTGATATGACCTCTAATCTTGGTGATGATTCTGTGTTGAATGACTTATTGCATGTTTGCTTATTTAAGCATGTTGTAGCATGTAAATTTGATGCAAGTAAGGTTTATTCACCAATGTTGGGATGGTTTAATGATGAAGATTGTCAATCTTTTGAAATGAATAAGAGCTTCACTTATATGTGCAAACTGAGTTGCAATATTTTCATGCCTTCTACTTCTTGTGCTAATTTCAGATTAAGCAACGCCGAGGACGGCTTTATTTTCAAGAAGGGGAGGATGATGAGGACATGACTACCTTGGATATGACCAAAAATATTGCATATATGCATATTTGTCAGGTTATTTCTAGTGCAAACTATTCAATAATCTATTTATGTTATCCAGAACAAAAATACTTCACACACTTTTGTGTTTTGTCTAATTGCAGATGTATGGGACATTTGTACAATCCACATATGAAGATAAGGAAGAAAGAGATGTTTATTTGCTGTCCAAAAAGTTCTCTCACGTCACTTTTGGCCCAAGAGAAGATAGAGTCCAAGTCTGTCACGTTCTGGATTCAGATTCGGACTGCACAGACATACCTGACTCAAAACGCACACAAGTTTTTCATACGGACTCCGAATTGGGTGATTCTTTTTTTGTTGGAAACTAGATTTCGTGCACTTTCCAACCCAATCGGAATCACCTTCAAATTCGTCCGGAGCGTTGAGTTGTGGACGAAACAATCTGATGCTGCAGCAGAATCCGAGTCAAGTCCAAAGGTGTTACATCACCTCCACTTGGGCCCATTGGCCTTGTACGACCTAGATTTAGTTTTAGGCTGCCTTGGGACGTCCTCCCACCTCCTTGGCCGCCACCCCTTGCTCCTATATAAATAGATCCATCTAGTAGCTTTTCCTTGGGATTTGTTTAGTTAAAAGTTAGCCATTGCAACTTCGTGTACTTCGTTTGTGTCCAACGACCAGACCAAGACCGCTTTCGGATCCCCACCATTATCAATACTTCATATATATTCGCAATATTCAGATTGCTTTATCATATTCTTGCTCGTTCTTTGATTGCTTGCAGGAATAGACCTTCGTGGTCAGGTTGATCGTGCTCCAGCATGGTCAATAACCTCTCGGAGTTGGTTTAGCGATTGCTAAGGCGCAACGTCGTGCACGTTTGTAGTCGGATCATCAAAGTCGTCTCCACCAAATCGATAGTTATCGTCTCATCGAAAGATCGGGACACCCTCGCCTCTATCATTCCTGCCCGATCACTTTTGATCGAAGGGACTACCCCACTAGCATCCGTCATGGCGGATTCGCCGCATTGGTTCTAGAGCCAATTATTGACGGATTTCACCTCACTAGAGTCCTTATGGACGGCGGCGGCAGCCTGAACCTACTTTACTAGGATACAGTGCGGAAAATGGGCATCGATCCCTCGAGGATTAAACCCACTAAAACGACCTTTAAAGGCGTCATACCAGGTGTAGAGGCCAACTGTACAGGCTCAGTTACACTTGAAGTGGTCTTCGGATCTCCGGATAATTTCCGAAGCGAGGAGTTAATCTTCAACATAGTCCCGTTCCGCAGTGGCTATCACGCACTGCTCGGGCGAACCGCATTTGCCAAGTTCAATGCGGTGCCGCACTACGCATACCTCAAGCTCAAGATGCCAGGCCCTCGAGGCGTCATCACGGTCAATGGAAACACCGAACGCTCTCTCCGAACTGATGAGGACATGACTACCTTGGATATGACCAAAAATATTGCATACATGCATATTTGTCAGGTGATTTCTACTGCAAACTATTCAATAATCTATTTATGTTACCCAGAACAAAAATACTTCACACACTTTTGTGTTTTGTCTAATTGCAGGTGTATGGGACATTTGTACAATCCACATATGAAGATAAGGGAAAAGGAGAAGTTTAGGTTGTGTTCAAAAAGTCCTCTCACGTCACTTTTGGGCCAAGAGAAGATAGAGTGCAAGTCTCTCACGTTTTGGATTTAGATTCGGACTGCACAGACATACCTGACTCAAAACGCCAACAACTTTTTCATACGGACTCCGAATGGGATGATTCTTTTTTGTTGGAAACTAGATTTCGTGCTCTTTCCAACCCAATTGGATTCACCTTCAAATTCGTCCGGAGCGTTGAGTTACGGACGAAACAATCTGACGTTGCAGCAGAATCCGAGTCAAACTACAAGCCCAAAGGTGTTGCATCACCTCCACTTGGGCCCATGAGCCTTGTACGACCTAGGGTTAGTTTTAGGCTGCCTTGGGACGTCCTCCCACCTCCTTGGCCACCACCCCTTGCTCCTATATAAGTAGATCCATCTAGTAGCTTTTTCCTTGCGATTTGTTTAGTTACAAGTTAGCCATTGCAACTTCCTGTACTTCGTTTGTGTCCAACGACCAGAGCAAGACCGCTTCCGGATCCCCACCATTATCAATCTTCATATATATTTGCAATATTCAGATTGCTTTATCATATTCTTGCTCATTCTTCGATTGCTTGCAGGAATGGACCTTCGTGGTCAGGCTGACCGTGCTTCCAGCATTGTCAGTAACCTCAGGAGATTGGTTTAGCGATTGCTAAGGCGCAACGTCGTGCACGTTTGTAGTCGGATCGTCAAAGTCGTCTCCACCAAATCGATAGTTATCATCTCATCGAAAGATTGGGACACCCTCGCCTCTATCACGAACGGAGGAGCATACGGCGGCTATCGCAGCGGAAGTACAAAGTAGCCTCTCAAGGCAATTCTCTAGTCCGTCCAATAAACGTCTGGACACCCTCAAGCGGTCCCGGAGTAACCTACAACAAGACCATCTCGCACGTTCAGAGCAAGCGTAGCAATGCGGCCCCAACCCCAGCCCTCGTGAACTTGCAAAACCAGTGTTGCGCGTACATAACTATGCTCTGGAAATACCATGGGCAAAAGGGGAGGGGCACAATCACGGCATGCCCAAAACACGGCTTAAACCGCACTAGGGGCTGCCAACTTTTTCATTTTCTCTTACTTTCAGGACTCCACTCTTCGGAAGGCCTGTCCGGCAGTACAATTGCTGCACAAACGATACAACAACTAGGGGAACAAAAAGCTACGCCGCACTATGGAACTCTAAGGTGGTCTCTATAACGAGCAGTATACCTGTTTCGCATAACATTTCGCAGCTCGCCCCTGGAAAGGACATATTTGATAGTCCCATCTTTTGCTTATCGCACTATTTGTATCGTCCTACTTTGATCGCAGCCTTTTTAAATAAACAATGCATAGCTTCCGTCTATTATTGCATTACTCTTTTTTACGAATATATGTTCATTAATGACATGTTGCACCCGTACACTTTGGTACGGCCAATACGCCAGGGGCTTAAGTAGCCCACAATATGGTGTGAGAAGTCCGAACACTTTCACAAGTGCGGCACCCCAAACTTATAGCATTATATGCATCGGTTCCGAATCATGTCTTGGGACAATAGTTGGGTTTGCCCGGCTCCTATGTTTTGGTACCTTACGTTCCGTTATATCGGCTAAGGTAGCACTAGGAGAACTACTGCGATTGTGCCCCAGTTGAGCTGGGCTAAGCACCTCAGTAGAGAAAGCTAAAACTAACCGTCATGATGAGGCGAGAGCTGGTCGCTGTTCGAGAGGTTTTCGAGTCCCTAAAGACTTATGCCGCTTAGAGCGAGGAGTCGGCTTTGTCCGGCCTAGGCGTGGATAGCGCCCCGAACTCGTTCTTCCGAACACTAGGGGCTTTGCCGAAATTTAAAATTATAGAATTCTATGGCTAAGTGAGAGTGTTCAAGCATTATAGTTCGATTGCCTTGTTCGTTGTGTTGAGCGCCTCCCTCGAAGGACCCAAGAATGGGAAAAAGAGTGCTCATGTTTATCCCGAACACCCCAGCACTCGTGCCATGGGGGCAGAAGCCGACGACTCGCCGTCTCTCAAATTTGATAAACGGCCGCACAGAAGGTAATATTTTAATTTCAAAAAGCATTGCTTAGCGCACATGAACAAGTTTTCAGCGCACAGGACAAAACGAGCGAGTTTACTGAAAAATTACATCCATGGAACATTCATCCGCCACAAGGCGGGCACCCTTCCGAACGCCCTCATAATACATCTCGGGCTTGCGATGCTCCTTGCCCGACGGTGGCCCGTCCTTCACAAGCTTGTCAGCATCCAGCTTGCCCGGGCAAGCGCCCTACGGGCACCCTCGATGCATACGGAGCGCTTGATGACTTCGAGCCTTGGACAGGCCTCCACCAGCCGCCTAACCAACCCGAAGTAGCTCCCAGGCATGGCCTCTCCAGGCCACAGCCGGACTATGAGGCCCTTCATGGCCTGTTCGGCCACCTTATGGAGCTCGACCAGCTGTTTCAGCTGGTCGCTTAAGGGCACCAGGTGTTCGGCCTCAGCATACTGAGACCAGAACACCTTCTCCATCGAGCTTCCCTCCTCGGCTCGGTAGAAGGCGGCGGCATCCGACACGCTTCGGGGCAAGTCTGCGAATGCTCCTGGAGAGCTCCGGATTCGGGTAAGTAACAAGTAATTCACTTTTACGTGCTTGCTTTGCATAAATAATGCCTTACCCACCGCTATCTTTTTTATTGCCTCAACCTCTTGGAGGGCCTTCTGGGCTTCGGCCTTGGGAGACTTGGCATCTTCAATGGCCGTCGCGAGCTCAGACTCTCGCGTCTTTGAGTCAAGCTCCAAACTCTCGTGTTTTTTTATGAGAGCCTGGAGCTCTTGCCGCACCTCGCCAACCTGCGTCTCATGCTTCTCCCGCTCGGTGCGATCCGTGGCCGCCCTCTTCTAGGCCTCGGACAGCGCTTGCTTAAGGGTCGCCACCTCAGTTGTGGCCCCTACAATAGCCGCGTTAATCCTGTCACTTTTTGCAATTGCACCTTTCACATATTTCAATAAGGTATTTCTTACCTTCCTTCTCCTCAAGCTGCTGCTTGGCTAGGCCGAGCTCTTGCTCGGACCGCTCGAGGTTCTGCTTCAGCGTGCCCACCTCTGCTATCAGTGCGGCGGATGCTAGCAGCGAAGCCTGCATACGCATATTGACTTACTTTTGTTAGACTCCTGCGAATGTTATTAGATCCTCTATTCGGCTTTTCTTTCTGAACGCCGAACAGAGCATCAGGGGCTACTGTCTATGCGGTCATATTTTTACATATTCCTTACTTACCTAAAAGCCTGTTAGAAGGCTGGCACAGGCTTCAGTCAGTCCGCTCTTGGCGGACTGAACCTTCTGGATCACCGCACTCATAATAGTGCGGTGCTCCTCGTCAATGGAGGTGCCGTTAAGCACCTACAGCAAATTGTCCGGTGCCTCCGGTTGGACGGAGGTCACTGGCTCGGTAGGCTGGCTCCTCTTGGAAGGAGGCTGCCTACCGGAGTGCGGAACCGTTGAAGGTTCCGGCATGGTGTCCGGCTCAAAGACGGACTTAGAGCCCTTGGGGGTTCTATCCCCTTCACGCCTGGAGTCCGGGAGGTTGCCTTGTGGCGCCTCCAGGACCACCTCCTCCTGGCATGGAACCTGTTGGGACGCCACCTCGGCGTCGTCCGTAGGGTGGGGGGAGGTAGCCGCCGGAAGCGAATTCACATCCGACGAATCCAAGGAGCCGCTCGATGACTCGTCGAGTCCGGCCTTGGGCGTACTACATAGACATGTTCGACGCAAGGAAAAGTTGTGCAATAGGGGAATACTATGAATCACTCTGGTATCCGGATACTTACGATCTCGCCAGGGGCTTGGCCCTGTGCGGCCACTCCTCTTCGCCGTCGTCGGCGTTGGTGGAGTAGTCCGGAGGAGGGGTCTTCCCCCTCTTGGACCCTTCGGCCTCCCCAGTTGGGGCGGCCTTCCTTTTCTTCCCTCCCCCCACTAGAGGGGGAGAGGTCTCTTCTTCCTCCTCCTCGTCTTCATGGGAGGAGTGCGCCTTGGAGTCGTCGGATGATGAATCCGACACCTCCTGGCGCCGGGCACTCTTTCGAGTCCCAGTGGCCTTCTTCTTGTCCTTCTTCTCTGGCACCACATAGGGTGCCGGAACCAACAGCTTCGCCAAGCGAGCATCCACTGGGCCTTCGAGCAAAGGAGCCGGACAGTTGATCTGTCTGGACGTCTCCTGCCAATCCTGTCAAAGGTAAGGGAGCTTAGATCCCGCATGGAGTCAAACTATGAAAAACTAAATACCCTGTAACAGGTAAAAACAGCTTACCGCATGAGCGTGACGCTGCGTGCTGAATCCGCGATCCTCGGTAGCGGATGCGGGGGCCTCGGCGCCCTTGAAAAGCACCTTCCAGGCATCTTTGTACGTCGTGTCGAAGAGCCTGCTTAGGGTTCGGTGCCGCGCCGGGTCGAACTCCCATAGGTTGAAAGCCCGTTGTTGACATGGGAGGACCCGGCGGATAAGCATAACCTAGACTACGTTGACAAGTTTGAGCTTCTTGTCCACCAGGGTTTGGACGCATGTTGGGAGTCTGGTCAGCTCTCCTTTTTTACCCCACGACAGGCCCGTCTCTTTCCAGGAGGCGAGCCACGTAGGGGGTCCGGATCGGAACTCAGGGGCTGCGACCCATTCAGGGTCATGCGGCTCGGTGATGTAAAACCACCCCGACTGCCACCCCTTTAGGGACTCCACGAAGGAGCCCTAGAGCCATAGGACGTTGGGCATCTTGCCCACCATGGCGCCTCCGCACTCCGCCTGGGTGCCGCGCACCACCTTCGGCTTGACATTGAAAGTCTTGAGCCATAGGCCGAAATGGGGGCGGATGCGGAAGAAAGCCTCGCACACGACGATAAACGCCGAGATGTTGAGGACAAAGTTCGGGGCCAGATCGTGGAAATTCAGGCCATAGTAGAACATGAGCCCCTGGACAAATGGGTGGAGAGGGAAGCCCAGTCCGCGAAGGAAATGGGGGAGGAACACCACCCTCTCATGGGGCCTAGGGGTGGGGATGAGCTGCCCCTCTTCAGGAAGCCGGTGCGCAATGTCGTTAGACAAGTATCCGGCCTTCCTCGATTTTTTGATGTGTCCCTCCGTGATGGAGGAGACCTTCCACTTGCCTCCCGCTCCGGACATGGCCGGAGAAGGTTAAGGTGGGGTGTGCGGACTTGGCCGCTGGAGCTCGAGTGCGCGGAAATGGATAGGCAAAGGAGGAAGAAGGCGTGGATGAAAAGGTGGATCCTTATCCCCTTATATGGGTGGACGCGACTATGCGTCCCCACCAGCCTGGTAAAACTTGCTTATCTCCCAAGCGCCGTAATCAATGGCACGGTTGGGTTACCCACGCCCGTATTGATGAGAATCCCGGAATAAGGGGACACGATCTCTGCTTTGACAAGACGTGCCAAGGAAACCGCCTCGCTAAACGCACTGAGGTAGAATAGTAAAATGATTCGAATAAAGACTTGGCCGTGGTGTGATGTCACGCTACGGAATACGTCAGCTGATTAGATTTGTGTAAATATTATTCTCTCTATGGAAATATGTGGAAACTTATTTTGCAGAGCCAGACACTACCTTTGTGTTCAAAATCTTTTATGAAGTACTTGGAGGAGGAACCCGCCTTGCAATGCCGAAGACAATCTGCGCGCCGGACTCGTCGTCATTGAAGCCTGGTTCAGGGGCTACTGAGGGAGTCCTGGATTAGGGGGTGTCCGGATAGCCGGACTATACCTTCGGCCGGACTTCTGGACTATGAAGATACAAGATTGAAGACTTCGTCCCGTGTCCGGAAGGGACTTCCCTTGGCGTGGAAGGCAAGCTTGGCGATACGGATATGTAGATCTCCTACCATTGTAACCGACTCTGTGTAACCCTAGCCCTCTCCGTGTCTATATAAACCGGAGGGTTTTAGTCCGTAGGACGAAAAACAATCATACCATAGGCTAGCTTCTAGGGTTTAGCCTCTCTGATCTCGTGGTAGATCTACTCTTGTACTACCCATATCATCAATATTAATCAAGCAAGACGTAGGGTTTTACCTCCATCAAGAGGGCCCGAACCTGGGTAAAACATTGTGTCCCCTGCCTCCTGTTACCATACGCCTAGACGCATAGTTCGGGACCCCCTACCCGAGATCCGCCGGTTTTGACACCGACAACCATCAATCTTAGTCCAGATATACCATCGCCATATACAACCACCAGTCCGAGTTCCACCAGATTCATCGCCGCCACCAGTCCGAGTTCCACCAGATTCATCTCCGCCACCAGTCCGAGTCCAATTGTTGTTGCTTTGTTTTCGATTTCCAGATCACGCGATACTCCAAGTCATGACAGAGTAGGACTCCCCAACTTCCGGGCCATCCACAGAAGAAAAATAGTTCCAAACTAAAAAAACTAAGTCTGGAAAATTCTGGCTAGGCAGTTTTTAGACCATTTGTAGACTTTTTCGAAACAAATTTGTTGCGGAGCAAAACAAAAGTGCAACAAAAAAGTGCAAAAAAATAGGAAAAAAATTCAAAGAGTGCTCCTCCCTTGTTTACGTGCTGCGCCGTGATTTTGTTCGTGTTCTAGGCTCACGTCTCTAGTACGGTCTAGCCTAGGACCAGCACAGTACCGTCATTGAGCGTTTATTCAACTTTGCATCTCTGAATTGATTATTGCTGACATTTTTGCTACCATATCATAAGTCTTCCCAGCTCCACATATATCTGCATTGTGCGTTTGACACCACCTGGCAATCACTCTATCCAATCTTTGAGAGTTTTGACTACGACGGTTGCCGATCACCACCTGCTGCTGGGTAAGAACTGGTAAGAATTTGAGATTCGCTTGCCGGATTTGTGATACACCACCACCACAACTTCCTAGTAGTCTGTAGGATTATATTCTTGTGTGTTTCTATTGCTGCTAACCATGGTAGGATCACAAGCCGATGAGACAGATTGAGAGAACATGACGAACAAAGAGCTACATGATAAATTTCAGCAAATGATGAGTGGACAGGTGCAAGATGTGCTAAACAGATTTGAAGAGGCCATAGAGAAGATAGATGGCATTGAGAAGGCGTACGAAACAAAGCTCGATAACAAGTTTAATGAATTGCTCGCGCGTCTTCGACCACCCAGTGCACCTGTCGCACCTCTACAACAACAACAACAACAACAACAACAACATCGTCTTCCAAATCAAGTGGGACAAGCACAACGCGTTCCCATTGAGCCTGGTCAAACTTCTGGTGCTGCTGTACCTACTGTTGGTGCTTCTATAGCTCCTGCTGCTACTGCAGAGGTGGAGGACCATTACGAGGATGAGGTTGATCAAACTCAGAACTACATGCAACCACCAGCACCACCACCAGGTCGTCCTCATGCATATCATCGCAACGGTAGGGCTACACCACCACCTGAGGTACGAGATCATGACCATCTTCCTAAACTGAAATTGAACATTCCATCATTTGAGGGTAGATATGTTCCTGATATATATCTTACTTGGGAGTTAGAAACTGAAAAACGTTTTACATGTTTACAATATCCTGAGGAGAGACGTATTCCTGCTGTTGTTTGTGCTTTCACTAGTTTTGCATGTGTTTGGTGGTCTGAACATTGTAGATTATATCCCACTCCAGCTACTTGGGCTGCTTTGAAAGCTGCTATGCATAATCATTGGGTTCCACCATATTATCAACGTGGATTACTTCAAAAATTGCAGTGTTTAAGACAAGGAAATTTTTTTTGTAGAAGAATGTTATCAGGAATTACAAACTGGCATGATTAGATGTGGTGTTGTTGAGGAGAATGAAGCTATGCTTGCACGTTTTACGGGTGGATTAAATAGAGAGATTCAGACCATTCTAGATTATAAGGAGTATACTAATATCACTCGTTTATTTCATCTTGCTTGTAAAGCTGAACGTGAAGTGCAGGATCGATACGCATTAGCGCGAACTAACTTTTCTACAGGTCGATCTTCATCATGGACACCACGTGCATCCTCTACTTCCACTGCACCAGCAGCTCCATCAGGTGCCACCTCCAACCGTGATACAAGAAAGCAGGCACAACCACCACTATCTGCCAAGAGCACATTTGTCGGGCCTGCGCAGAGCTCTCCTCCTTCCATGGCATCAACAGGGCACACAAGTGATATTATTTGTCGTCGTTGTAAGGGAAGAGGACATTTTGCGAGAGAATGCAAATCTCAGCGTGTGATGATTGCTACTGAGGATGGTGGGTATGAGTCTGCTAGTGACTATGATGAGGAGACTTTGTGATAGAGGCGGGGTGTCCCGATCTTTCGATGAGATGATAACTATCGATTTGGTGGAGACGACTTTGACGATCCGACTACAAACGTGCAACGACGTTGTGCCTTAGCAATCGCTAAACCAACTCCGAGAGGTTATTGACCATGCCGGAGCACGATCAACCTGACCACGAAGGTCTATTCCTGCAAGCAATCGAAGAACAAGCAAGAATATGATAAAACCAATCTGAATATCGCGAATATGTATGAAGTATTGATAATGGTGGGGATCCGAAAAGTGGTCTCGGTCTGGTCGTTGGACACAAACGAAGCACACGAAGTTGCAATGGCTAACTTTTAACTAAACAAATCCCAAGCAAAAGCTACTAGATGGATCTACTTATATAGGAGCAAGGGGTGGCGGCCAAGGAGGTGGGAGGACGTCCCAAGGCAGCCTAAAACTAAATCTAGGTCGTACAAGGCCAATGGGCCCAAGTGGAGGTGATGTAACACCTTTGGACTTGTAGTTTGACTCGGATTCTGCTGCAGCATCAGATTGTTTCGTCCACAACTCAACGCTCCGGACGAATTTAAAGGTGATTCCATTTGGGTTGGAAAGTGCACGAAATCTAGTTTCCAACAAAAAAGAATCACCCAATTCGGAGTCCGTATGAAAAACTTGTGTGCGTTTGGAGTCAGGTATGTCTGTGCAGTCCGAATCTAAATCCAGAACGTGAGAGACTTGGACTCTATCTTCTCTTGGGCCAAAAGTGACGTGAGAGAACTTTTTGGACAGCAAATAAACATCTCTTTCTTCCTTATCTTCATATGTGGATTGTACAAATGTCCCATACACCTGCAATTAGACAAAACACAAAAGTGTGTGAAGTATTTTTGTTCTGGATAATATAAATAGATTATTGAATAGTTTGCACTAGAAATCACCTGACAAATATGCATATATGCAATATTTTTGGTCATATCCAAGGTAGTCATGTCCTCATCATCCTCCCCTTCTTGAAAATAAAGCCGTCCTCGGCGTTGCTTAATCTGAAATGTGGCTAACAAAAGAGACAAGGTGTACATGTTGTATATGTATATGTCATCCATTTTTACTTCCCTTGATTTTTGCATATATGACACATGAATAGATGAGTAACTTGCATAGTTCATAGAATCTAAAGCCAAAAAATTAGCACAAGAAGTAGAAGGCATGAAAATATTGCAACTCAGTTTGCACATATAAGTGAAGCTCTTATTCATTTCAAAAGATTGACAATGTTCATCATGAAACCATCCCAACATTGGTGAATAAACCTTACTTGCATCAAATTTACATGCTACAACATGCTTAAATAAGCAAACATGCAATAAGTCATTCAACACAGAATCATCACCAAGATTAGAGGTCATATCAAAATTATTAAACATTGGTTCTTTTGCATCAATAGTTAATTCAATGGGTGCACTCAAAATTGTTGGTATTTCAGTTGTTTGATCACATGGCAAAGTCAAATTATCAACGTAGTCCTCTAAAATAGGTGGTGTGATCAAAGTAGTGGGTAGCTCATCAGATGGTGCATTCAAATTGACAAGGCATTCATCATTCTCATGTAGAGATGGAAGATCAGTACCTTTGTCATTACCTCTTATGATCAACTCAGATGATGTAGCCACTCTCGGGGGCGATGTGTCACATGGTGGAGGTGATGTAGTCCTGACAACAACGGATGTGGTTGTCATAGTATGCCTAGTAGTTGAAGGAACAATCATATCAACTCTTGGAATGTGCACCGTGCGCTTGTTCTCCTCGTGGCCAACACGTCGTTTTATTTCCTGTTCAGCTTTGCAAGCAAGATGAAACAAATGGTCCATAGGATAACACTCTTCATGAATTAGTATCTCTTGAATATCACGGTTTAATCCTCCCCAAAATCTATCCATAAAATCATCTTCACTTTCTTCTAAAGATGATGAGGACATCAATACAATTGTTACACCCACAGCCCCTGCTGCTATACATACTGAACCAATTACTAGAGCTCGTGCACGCCAACTAAATTACCAGGTACTTTCGTTTCTTGGTAATGATTCTATTGTTCATGAGAATATGATGCTGCCTAAATTGGATACATTTGTTTTGCTTACAAATGAAGGGCCTAGCTTGGAGAAGGATGAACATTGGAGCAAGAACAAGCATGGAGATGATGGCATGCGCAAGGGAAACAAGAACGGAGTTACAAGTGATGATTTCAGGACTTTGAAGCCACCATAATGGGTGCATGAAGCCTTGGACGAAATATACAAGACGCCACTTCATAAATTTCGTCCCGAGGCTATTTTAGGTGCTGCGTCACCTTATTATTGGGCCAGGCCCATGTAATTTCGAAATACATAAGTATAGGCTATTTTTAGAGTCCGTATGTGTGGGGAAACAAGAGATAGGGTTGATTTCGGACCCCTCCACCAAGGGCCACGAAATTCCCCCCCTCTTCCTCCATATATACAGCCCTTAGGGCATCGTTTAGACTTTGGGTTTTGTTTAGATTAAAAGTTCGCCATAGGTGCAACTTCGCGTACTTCGTCTGTGTTCAACGACCAGACAAAGGCGTCACAGAACCCCACCTTGATCAATAAAGCTTTCATCTTATATTCGCAATATCCAGATTGCAATCTTAGTTTCTTGCTTGTTCTTCGATTGCTCGCAGGAAACAGACCCTCGTGGTCAGGTTGATCGTGCTCCGGCGTGGTCAATAACCTCTCGGAGTTGGTTTAGCGATTGCTAAGGCGCGACGTCCTCGCACGTTCGTAGTCGGATCGTCAAAGTCGACTTCCACCAAAGCGATATCCATCATCTCATCGAAAGATCGGGACCCTCGCCTCTATCAAGTGGTATCAGAGCTTTGTCGATCGCGGGAGACGTGCCACCACCTTTGCAAATACCACAACCGTCACGAGAGGTGCACAAACATCCAAATGCACATGATCAGGTTAATGTATCTATACCACCATTTAATGGCCGTTTTAAACCTGCTTTATATATTGAATGGGAGTTCGACATAAAAAATATATTTGCTTCCCATAATTTCAATGAACATAAAAAGGTTAAGGTTGCGGTTGGTTCTTTCACTGGTTATGCTTTGGTTTGGTGGAGTGAATATTGTCGGTTACACCCTGATTATATACCTACTACTTGGGATGATTTGAAACTTGCCATGCGACATACTTTCGTCCCTGCTTATTATACTCGTGACATGATTAAGAAGTTGCAACACTTAAAACAAGGTAGTGAAACTGTAACAAAATATTATGATGATTTACAAACTACCTTGTTGCATTCCTCTTTAGAAGAAAGTGAAGATGATTTTATGGATAGATTTTGTGGAGGATTAAACCGTGATATTCAAGAGATACTAATTCATGAAGAGTGTTATCCTATGGACCATTTGTTTCATCTTGCTTGCAAAGCTGAACAGGAAATAAAACGACGTGTTGGCCACGAGGAGAACAAGCGCACGGTGCACATTCCAAGAGTTGATATGATTGTTCCTTCAACTACTAGGCATACTATGACAACCACATCCGTTGTTGTCAGGACTACATCACCTCCACCATGTGACACATCGCCCCCGAGAGTGGCTACATCATCTGAGTTGATCATAAGAGGTAATGACAAAGGTACTGATCTTCCATCTCTACATGAGAATGATGAATGCTTTGTCAATTTGAATGCACCATCTGATGAGCTACCCACTACTTTGATCACACCACCTATTTTAGAGGACTACGTTGATAATTTGACTTTGCCATGTGATCAAACAACTGAAATACCAACAATTTTGAGTGCACACATTGAATTAACTATTAATGCAAAAGAACCAATGTTTAATCATTTTGATATGACCTCTAATCTTGGTGATGATTCTGTGTTGAATGACTTATTGCATGTTTGCTTATTTAAGCATGTTGTAGCATGTAAATTTGATGAAAGTAAGGTTTATTCACCAATGTTGGGATGGTTTAATGATGAACATTGTCAATCTTTTGAAATGAATAAGAGCTTCACTTATATGTGCAAACTGAGTTGCAATATTTTCATGCCTTCTACTTCTTGTGCTAATTTTTTGGCTTTAGATTTTATGAACTATGCAAGTTACTCATCTATTCATGTGTCATATATGCAAAAATCAAGGGAAGTAAAAATGGATGACATATACATATACAACATGTACACCTTGTCTCTTTTGTTAGCCACATTTCAGATTAAGCAACGCCGAGGACGGCTTTATTTTCAAGAAGGGGAGGATGATGAGGACATGACTACCTTGGATATGGCCAAAAATATTGCATATATGCATATTTGTCAGGTGATTTCTAGTGCAAACTATTCAATAATCTATTTATGTTATCCAGAACAAAAATACTTCACACACTTTTGTGTTTTGTCTAATTGCAGGTGTATGGGACATTTGTACAATCCACATATGAAGATAAGGAAGAAAGAGATGTTTATTTGCTGTCCAAAAAGTTCTCTCACGTCACTTTTGGCCCAAGAGAAGATAGAGTCCAAGTCTCTCACGTTCTGGATTCAGATTCGGACTGCACAGACATACCTGACTCAAAACGCACACAAGTTTTTCATACGGACTCCAAATTGGGTGATTCTTTTTTTGTTGGAAACTAGATTTCGTGCACTTTCCAACCCAATTGGAATCACCTTCAAATTTGATAGAGGCGAGGTGTCCCGATCTTTCGATGAGATGATAACTATCGATTTGGTGGAGATGACTTTGACGATCCGACTACAAACGTGCACGACGTTGTGCCTTAGCAATCGCTAAACCAACCCCGAGAGGTTATTGACCACGCCGGAGCACAATCAACCTGACCACGAAGGTCTATTCCTGCAAGCAATCGAAGAACAAGCAAGAATATGATAAAAGCAATCCGAATATTGCGAGTATATATGAAGTATTGATAAAGGTGGGGATCCGTAAGCGGTCTTGGTCTGGTCGTTGGACACAAACGAAGTACACGAAGTTGCAATGGCTAACTTTTAACTAAACAAATCCCAAGGAAAAAGCTACTAGATGGATCTACTTATATAGGAGCAAGGGGTGGCGGCCAAGGAGGTGGGAGGACGTCCCAAGGCAGCCTAAAACTAACCCTAGGTCGTACAAGGCTGATGGGCCCAAGTGGAGGTGATGTAACACCTTTGGACTTGTAGTTTGACTCGGATTCTGCTGCAGCATCAGATTGTTTCGTCCACAACTCAACGCTCCGGACGAATTTGAAGGTGATTCCAATTGGGTTGGAAAGTGCACGAAATCTAGTTTCCAACAAAAAAAGAATCACCCAATTCGGAGTCCGTATGAAAAACTTGTGTCTGTTTTGAGTCAGGTGTGTCTGTGCAGTCCGAATCTGAATCCAGAACGTGAGAGACTTGGACTCTATCTTCTCTTGGGCCAAAAGTGACGTGAGAGAACTTTTTGGACAGCAAATAAACATCTCTTTCTTCCTTATCTTCATATGTGGATTGTACAAATGTCCCATACACCTGCAATTAGACAAAACACAAAAGTGTGTGAAGTATTTTTGTTCTGGATAACATAAATATATTATTGAATAGTTTGCACTAGAAATCACCTGACAAATATGCATATATGCAATATTTTTGGTCATATCCAAGGTAGTCATGTCCTCATCATCCTCCCCTTCTTGAAAATAAAGCCGTCCTCGGCGTTGGTTAATCTGAAATGTGGCTAACAAAAGAGACAAGGTGTACATGTTGTATATGTATATGTCATCCATTTTTACTTCCCTTGATTTTTGCATATATGACACATGAATAGATGAGTAACTTGCATAGTTCATAAAATCTAAAGCCAAAAAATTAGCACAAGAAGTAGAAGGCATGAAAATATTGCAACTCAGTTTGCACATATAAGTGAAGCTCTTATTCATTTCAAAAGATTGACAATGTTCATCATTAAACCATCCCAACATTGGTGAATAAACCTTACTTTCATCAAATTTACATGCTACAACATGCTTAAATAAGCAAACATGCAATAAGTCATTCAACACAGAATCATCACCAAGATTAGAGGTCATATCAAAATGATTAAACATTGGTTCTTTTGCATCAATAGTTAATTGATGAGGACATCAATACAATTGTTACACCCACAGCCCCTGCTGCTATACATACTGGACCAATTACTAGAGCTCGTGCACGCCAACTAAATTACCAGGTACTTTCGTTTCTTGGTAATGATTCTAATGTTCATGAGAATATGATGCTGCCTAAATTGGATACATTTGTTTTGCTTACAAATGAAGGGCCTAGCATGGAGAAGGATGAACATTGGAGCAAGAACAAGCATGGAGATGATGGCATGCGCAAGGGGAACAAGAACGGAGTTACAAGTGATGATTTCAGGACTTTGAAGCCACCATAATGGGTGCATGAAGCCTTGGACGAAATATACAAGATGCCACTTCATAAATTTCGTCCCGAGGCTATTTTAGGTGTTGCGTCACCTTATTATTGGGTCAGGCC
Organism: Triticum aestivum; assembly: GCF_018294505.1. Classification (NCBI taxonomy): domain Eukaryota; kingdom Viridiplantae; phylum Streptophyta; class Magnoliopsida; order Poales; family Poaceae; genus Triticum; species Triticum aestivum. Next base: position 459,568 of record NW_025228061.1, read on the forward strand.
CATGTAATTTCGAAATACATAAGTATAGGCTATTTTTAGAGTCCGTATGTGTGGGGAAACAAGAGATAGGGTTGATTTCGGACCCCTCCACCAAGGGCCACGAAATTTCCCCCCTCTTCCTCCATATATACAGCCCTTAGGGCATCGTTTAGACTTTGGGTTTTGTTTAGATTAAAAGTTCGCCATAGCTGCAACTTCGCGTACTTCGTTTGTGTTCAACGACCAGACAAAGGCGTCACAGAACCCCACCTTGATCAATAAAGCTTTCATCTTATATTCGCAATATCCAGATTGCAATCTTAGTTTCTTGCTTGTTCTTCGTTTGCTCGCAGGAAACAGACCCTCGTGGTCAGGTTGATCGTGCCCCGGCGTGGTCAATAACCTCTCGGAGTTGGTTTAGCGATTGCTAAGGCGCGACGTCCTCGCACGTTCGTAGTCGGATCGTCAAAGTCGACTTCCACCAAAGCGAAATCCACCATCTCATCGAAAGACGGGACACCTTTGCCTCTATCAAGTGGTATCAGATTTCCAGGTTGCTCGGTGAGATTTTACAGTTTTTTGTAGTTTAGATCGAGTCTGTTCTTCATACCTACAGTCCACGAAAAAGCCACAAAAAAAAAATTAGGGTTAGTTCATCATATCCGAACCAATCTGAGCCTTTGCATAATCTTTTTAGGGTTTTGCTTTGTTGAATTTGCGGTTGCATCGTCGTGTCTAGTTGCTGGTCTTAGAGTCTAGTCTTTTAGAGTTTCGAGTTCTGGTCATAAGTTGTCACGCCGCCGCCGCACCATCATCATCACCCCTGCCATCTACCACCACCGCTTATCCGCCACCGCTTCGAATCCGTATCCATATACCACCACAACTGTCATATACCACCACCGCTGCCATCTACCACCATATATCCACCACCAATCCGAGTTCTTGTCATATTAGGTTTGTTTTCGAGATCCCTCTAGATTCCGATTCGTGTTGATTTATAGCAGATCTTTGGAGGAACATTTGGAACATTTACGTGCTGTTTTTATTGCTCTACGTGATGCACGTTTGTTTGGTAACCTTGGGAAGTGCACCTTTTGCACCGACCGAGTATCTTTTCTTGGCTATGTTGTTACTCCACAGGGAATTGAAGTTGATAAAGCCAAGATTGAAGCTATTGAGAGTTGGCCGCAGCCCAAAACGGTCACACAAGTGAGGAGTTTTCTTGGCCTCGCTGGATTCTATAGGCGTTTTGTGAGAGATTTCAGCACCATTGCTGCACCTCTCAATGAGCTTACAAAGAAAGATGTGCCTTTTCTTTGGGGTACCGCACAGGAAGAAGCCTTCACGGTATTGAAAGATAAGTTGACACATGCTCCTTTACTCCAACTTCCTGATTTTGATAAGACTTTTGAGCTTGAATGTGATGCTAGTGGAATTGGATTAGGAGGTGTGTTATTACAAGATGGCAAACCTGTTGCATACTTTTCTGAAAAATTGAGTGGGCCTAGTCTGAATTATTCTACTTATGATAAAGAATTATATGCTCTTGTTCGGACTTTAGAAACATGGCAACATTATTTATGGCCCAAAGAATTTGTTATACATTCTGATCATGAATCTTTGAAACATATTAAAAGTCAAGCTAAACTGAATCGTAGACATGCTAAATGGGTTGAATTCATTGAGACTTTCCCTTATGTGATTAAACACAAGAAGGGAAAAGAAAATGTTATTGCTGATGCATTGTCTCGTCGCTATACTATGCTTTCACAACTTGACTTCAAAATATTTGGTTTGGAGACCATCAAAGATCAATATGTGCATGATGCTGATTTTAAAGATGTAATGCAGAATTGTAAAGAGGGAAGAATGTGGAACAAGTTTGTCGTTAACGATGGATTTGTGTTTCTGATGAGGACATCAATACAATTGTTACACCCACAGCCCCTGCTGCTATACATACTGGACCAATTACTAGAGCTCGTGCACGCCAACTAAATTACCAGGTACTTTCGTTTCTTGGTAATGATTCTAATGTTCATGAGAATATGATGCTGCCTAAATTGGATACATTTGTTTTGCTTACAAATGAAGGGCCTAGCTTGGAGAAGGATGAACATTGGAGCAAGAACAAGCATGGAGATGATGGCATGCGCAAGGGGAACAATAACGGAGTTACAAGTGATGATTTCAGGACTTTGAAGCCACCATAATGGGTGCATGAAGCCTTGGACGAAATATACAAGATGCCACTTCATAAATTTCGTCCCGAGGCTATTTTAGGTGCTGCGTCACCTTATTATTGGGCCAGGCCCATGTAATTTCGAAATACATAAGTATAGGCTATTTTTAGAGTCCGTATGTGTGGGGAAACAAGAGATAGGCTTGATTTCGGACCCCTCCACCAAGGGCCACGAAATTCCCCCCCCCCTCTTCCTCCATATATACAGCCCTTAGGGCATCGTTTAGACTTTGGGTTTTGTTTAGATTAAAAGTTCGCCATAGCTGCAACTTCGCGTACTTCGTTTGTGTTCAACGACCAGACAAAGGCGTCACAGAACCCCACCTTGATCAATAAAGCTTTCATCTTATATTCGCAATATCCAGATTGCAATCTTAGTTTCTTGCTTGTTCTTCGTTTGCTCGCAGGAAACAGACCCTCGTGGTCAGGTTGATCGTGCTCCGGCGTGGTCAATAACCTCTCGGAGTTGGTTTAGCGATTGCTAAGGCGCGACGTCCTCGCACGTTCGTAGTCGGATCGTCAAAGTCGACTTCCACCAAAGCGAAATCCACCATCTCATCGAAAGACGGGACACCTTTGCCTCTATCAAGTGGTATCAGATTTCCAGGTTGCTCGGTGAGATTTTACAGTTTTTCGTAGTTTAGATCGAGTCTGTTCTTCATACCTATAGTCCACGAAAAAGCCACAAAAAAAAAATTAGGGTTAGTTCATCATATCCGAACCAATCTGAGCCTTTGCATAATCTTTTTAGGGTTTTGCTTTGTTGAATTTGCGGTTGCATCGTCGTGTCTAGTTGCTGGTCTTAGAGTCTAGTCTTTTAGAGTTTCGAGTTCTGGTCATAAGTTGTCACGCCGCCGCCGCACCATCATCATCGCCCCTGCCATCTACCACCACCGCTTATCCGCCACCGCTCCGAATCCGTATCCATATACCACCACCAATCCGTGTCCATATACCACCACCGATCCATATCCATATACTACCACCGCTACCACCACCGCTGCCATATACCACCACCATATATCCACCACCAATCCGAGTTCCTTGCTTATTAGGGTTGTTTTCGAGATCCATCTAGATTCCGATTCGTGTTTCCTTGCCGGAGTAGGTTTCGGAAAAAAAAAATTCTGGCTATCCTATTTTTAGGTGTTTCTGAGTGTTTTGAGACAGGTGCCATTATAGGAAGTTTTTTTTGACCCGTTTCCAGTTTTTGGGTCCGGGCAGTCAAAAAAAAAATTTTGGTCAAAAAAATTTCGTGCCCATCCTGTCAGTTTGAGCTAAGAGTTTTGAGACACTCGCCATTATAGTGATTTTTCGCAAAAAAAAAAAAGCGAAAAAAAAATTCAGAGTGTGCTTTTCCCTTGTTTCCGTGCCGCGCCGTGATTTTGTTGGTGTTCTAGGCTCGCGTCTCTAGCACAGTC
>NW_025228061.1:463341-503316 GCF_018294505.1 Triticum aestivum
GTTTGACTCTCCCTGGTAATCGCTCTATCCAAGCTTTGAGAGTTTTTGACTACAACGGTTGCCGATCACCGCCTGCTGCTGGGTAAGAACTGGTAAGAATTTGAGATTTGCTTGACGGATTTGTGACACCCACCACCACCACTTGTTCGTAGTCTGTAGGATCATATTCTTGTGTGTTTCTATTGCTGCTAACCATGCCAGGATCACAAGCCGACGAGATTGACTGGGAGAATTTATCGAACAAGGAGCTTCATGATAAGTTTCAGCAAATGATGACTGAACAGGTGCAAGATGTGCTGAACAATTTTGAAGAGGCCATGGAGAAGATCACTGGCCTTGAGAAGACGTTCGAAACAAAGCTCGATAACAAGTTTAATGAATTGCTCGCGCGTCTTCCACCACCACCAACCGCTGCACCTAACGCACCTCTCCAACAACAACAACAGCGACTATCTCCACGTCGCGAAGCAGACCTCCGCCGAGCAAGCCGTGTTCCTCTTGCGTTTGGCCAAACTGTTGGTGCTGCTGTTGATACTTCTGTGGCTCCTGCTGCTGATGCGGAGGAGGATGATTATGTGGGAGATTATGAGGATGAGGTTGATCAAAATCAACACTACGTGCAGCCACCTGTACCACCACCAGCAGGTCGACCTCAGGTATATATTCGTAATGGTAGGCCTGCACCACCACCCCAGGTACGCGATGATGTCCATATTCCTAAACTGAAATTGAATATTCCACCATTTGAGGGTAGATATGTTCCTGATATATATCTTACTTGGGAGTTAGAAACTGAACAACGATTTACATGTTTACAATATCCTGAGGAGAGACGAGTTGCTGCTACTGTTTGTGCTTTCACTAGTTTTGCATGCGTATGGTGGTCTGAACATTGTAGATTATATCCTATTCCAACTACTTGGGCTGCTTTGAAAACTGCTATGCGTACGCGTTGGGTTCCACCATATTATCAACGTGAATTGCTTCAAAAATTGCAGCGTTTAAGACAAGGGAAAAATTCTGTAGAAGAATATTATCAGGAATTACAAACTGGCATGATTAGATGTGGTATTGTTGAGGAGAATGAAGCTATGCTTGCACGTTTTCTGGGTGGATTAAATAGAGAGATTCAGACCATTCTAGACTATAAGGAGTATACTAATATCACTCGTTTATTCCATCTTGCTTGTAAAGCTGAACGTGAAGTGCAGGATCGACAAGCATTGGGGCGAACTAACTTTTCTGCAGGCCGACCTTCATCATGGACACTACGTGCATCTTCTACTTCAACTGCACCAGCACCTCCATCCGGTGCCACCTCCAGCCGTGATACAAGAAAACAGGCACAACCACCATTATCTGCCAAGAGCGCACTTGCGGGGCCTGCACAGCGTTCTTCTTCTTCCATGGCATCAACAGGGCACACAAGTGATATTATTTGTCGTCGTTGTAAGGGAGGAGGTCATTATGCGAGGGAATGCAAATCTCCGCGTGTGATGATTGCTACCGCGGATGGTGGATATGAGTCCGCTAGTGACTATGATGAGGAGACATTGGCTCTTATTACACGTGAAGAACATGGTGGAGATGATTCTGATCATGAGACGCAATACATGGCTCCTGAAGACGCTGACAGGTATGAATGTTTAGTTGCTCAACGTGTTTTGAGTGTGCAGGTCACACAAGCTGAGCAAAATCAGAGGCACAATTTGTTCCATACCAAGGGAGTTGTGAAGGAACGTTCTGTGCGCGTCATAATAGACGGAGGGAGCTGCAACAACTTGGCTAGCATGGAGATGGTGGAGAAGCTTTCTCTCACCACAAGACCACATCCACATCCTTACTACATCCAATGGTTCAACAACAGCGGCAAGGTTAAGGTAACACGTACTGTTCGTGTGCATTTTAGTATTTCTACATATGCTGATTATGTTGATTGTGATGTGGTACCTATGCAAGCATGTTCCTTATCACTTGGTAGACCTTGGCAATTTGATAAAAATTCTGTACACCATGGTAGAAACAATCACTATACTCTTGTTCATAAGGATAAAAATATTACTTTGCTTCCTATGACTCCTGATTCCATTTTGAAAGATGATATTAATAGAGCTAATAAAGCACAACAGGAGAAGAATAAGAGTGAAAATCAGATTGTGGCAAAAGAATTTGAGCAACAAATGAAGCCTAATAATAAACCATCTAGTGTTGCTTCTGAAATTAAATTGAAAAGTGCATGTTTATTTGCCACCAAATTTGATATTGATGAGCTAGATTTCAGCAAATCTGTTTGCTATGCTTTTGTGTGCAAAGAGGCATTATTTTCATTCGAGGACGTGCCTTCCTCTTTGCCTCCTGCTGTCACTAACATTTTGCAGGAGTTCGCTGACGTCTTTCCACAAGACGTGCCACCGGGATTACCGCCTATTCGAGGGATTGAGCATCAGATTGACTTAATTCCCGGTGCTTCACTGCCAAACCGTGCACCATACCGTACCAATCCAGAGGAGACGAAGGAGATTATGCGTCAAGTACAAGAGCTTCTCGACAAAGGTTATATACGCGAATCCCTTAGTCCTTGTGCTGTTCCTATTATTCTAGTGCCGAAAAAGGATGGTACATCACGTATGTGTGTTGATTGTAGAGGCATTAATAATATTGCTATTCCTTATCGTCATCCTATTCCTAGGCTAGATGATATGCTTGATGAATTGAGTGGCTCTACAATATTCTCCAAAGTTGATTTGCGTAGTGGATACCATCAAATTCGTATGAAATTGGGAGATGAATGGAAAACAGCATTTAAAACTAAGTTTGGATTATATGAGTGGTTAGTCATGCCTTTTGGGTTAACTAATGCACCTAGTACTTTCATGAGATTAATGAACGAAGTTTTACGTGCTTTCATTGGACGATTTGTGGTAGTTTACTTTGATGACATATTGATTTATAGCAGATCTTTGGAAGAACATTTGGAACATTTACGTGCTGTTTTTATTGCTCTATGTGATGCACGTTTGTTTGGTAACCTTGGGAAGTGCACCTTTTGCACCGACCGAGTATCTTTTCTTGGCTATGTTGTTACTCCACAGGGAATTGAAGTTGACAAAGCCAAGATTGAAGCTATTGAGAGTTGGCCGCAGCCCAAAACGGTCACACAAGTGAGGAGTTTTCTTGGCCTCGCTGGATTCTATAGGCGTTTTGTGAGAGATTTCAGCACCATTGCTGCACCTCTCAATGAGCTTACAAAGAAAGATGTGCCTTTTCTTTGGGGTACCGCACAGGAAGAAGCCTTCACGGTATTGAAAGATAAGTTGACACCTGCTCCTTTACTCCAACTTCCTGATTTTAATAAGACTTTTGAGCTTGAATGTGATGCTAGTGGAATTGGATTAGGAGGTGTGTTATTACAAGATGGCAAACCTGTTGCATACTTTTCTGAAAAATTGAGTGGGCCTAGTCTGAATTATTCTACTTATGATAAAGAATTATATGCTCTTGTTCGGACTTTAGAAACATGGCAACATTATTTATGGCCCAAAGAATTTGTTATACATTCTGATCATGAATCTTTGAAACATATTAAAAGTCAAGCTAAACTGAATCGTAGACATGCTAAATGGGTTGAATTCATTGAGACTTTCCCTTATGTGATTAAACACAAGAAGGGAAAAGAAAATGTTATTGCTGATGCATTGTCTCGTCGCTATACTATGCTTTCACAACTTGACTTCAAAATATTTGGTTTGGAGACCATCAAAGATCAATATGTGCATGATGCTGATTTTAAAGATGTAATGCAGAATTGTAAAGAGGGAAGAATGTGGAACAAGTTTGTCGTTAACGATGGATTTGTGTTTCTGATGAGGACATCAATACAATTGTTACACCCACAGCCCCTGCTGCTATACATACTGGACCAATTACTAGAGCTCGTGCACGCCAACTAAATTACCAGGTACTTTCGTTTCTTGGTAATGATTCTAATGTTCATGAGAATATGATGCTGCCTAAATTGGATACATTTGTTTTGCTTACAAATGAAGGGCCTAGCTTGGAGAAGGATGAACATTGGAGCAAGAACAAGCATGGAGATGATGGCATGCGCAAGGGGAACAATAACGGAGTTACAAGTGATGATTTCAGGACTTTGAAGCCACCATAATGGGTGCATGAAGCCTTGGACGAAATATACAAGATGCCACTTCATAAATTTCGTCCCGAGGCTATTTTAGGTGCTGCGTCACCTTATTATTGGGCCAGGCCCATGTAATTTCGAAATACATAAGTATAGGCTATTTTTAGAGTCCGTATGTGTGGGGGAAACAAGAGATAGGGTTGATTTCGGACCCCTCCACCAAGGGCCACGAAATTCCCCCCTCTTCCTCCATATATACAGCCCTTAGGGCATCGTTTAGACTTTGGGTTTTGTTTAGATTAAAAGTTCGCCATAGCTGCAACTTCGCGTACTTCGTTTGTGTTCAACGACCAGACAAAGGCGTCACAGAACCCCACCTTGATCAATAAAGCTTTCATCTTATATTCGCAATATCCAGATTGCAATCTTAGTTTCTTGCTTGTTCTTCGTTTGCTCGCAGGAAACAGACCTTCGTGGTCAGGTTGATCGTGCTCCGGCGTGGTCAATAACCTCTCGGAGTTGGTTTAGCGATTGCTAAGGCGCGACGTCCTCGCACGTTCGTAGTCGGATCGTCAAAGTCGACTTCCACCAAAGCGAAATCCACCATCTCATCGAAAGACGGGACACCTTTGCCTCTATCAGTTTCGTGCTAACAAGCTATGCATTCCAGCTAGCTCCGTTCGTCTTTTGTTGTTGCAGGAAGCGCATGGAGGAGGATTAATGGGACATTTTGGCGTGAAGAAGACAGAGGACGTACTTGCTACACATTTCTATTGGCCAAAGATGAGACGGGATGTTGAGCGTTTTATTGCTCGATGCACTACATGTCAAAAAGCTAAGTCACGACTCAATCCTCATGGTTTATATATGCCTTTGCTTGTACCTAGTGTTCCTTGGGAGGATATATCTATGGATTTTGTTTTAGGTTTACCTCGAACAAAGAAGGGGAGGGATAGCATATTTGTTGTCGTGGATAGATTCTCGAAAATGGCACACTTTATACCATGTCATAAAAGCGATGATGCCGTTAATGTTGCTGATTTGTTCTTTCGTGAAATTATTCGCTTGCATGGTGTGCCAAATACTATTGTTTCAGATCGTGATACTAAATTTCTTAGCCACTTTTGGAGATGTTTATGGGCTAAGTTGGGGACTAAACTGCTTTTTAGTACTACTTGTCACCCCCAAACTGATGGACAAACTGAAGTAGTCAATAGAACGTTGTCTACTATGCTTAGGGTTGTTTAGAAGAATAATAAGAAAATGTGGGAGGAATGCTTGCCTCATATTGAATTTGCTTATAATCGTTCATTGCATTCTACTACTAAGATGTGCCCTTTTGAAGTTGTGTATGGTTTCCTACCTCGTGCACCTATTGATTTGTTGCCTCTTCCATCTTCGGAGAAGGTTAATTTTGATGCTAAACAACGTGCTGAATTAATTTTAAAAATGCATGAGTTAACTAAGGAAAACATTGAGCGTATGAATGCTAAATATAAACTTGCTGGAGACAAGGGTAGAAAACATGTTGTGTTTGCACCTGGAGATCTTGTTTGGTTACATTTGCGTAAGGATAGATTTCCTGATTTCCGCAAATCAAATCTAATGCCACGTGCTGATGGTCCCTTTAAGGTGTTAGAGAAAATAAATGATAATGCATATAAACTTGAGCTGCCTGCAGATTTTGGGGTTAGTCCCACTTTTAACATTGCAGATTTGAAGCCTTATTTGGGTGAGGAAGATGAACTTCCGTCGAGGACGACTTCATTTCAAGAAGGGGAGGATGATGAGGACATCAATACAATTGTTACACCCACAGCCCCTGCTGCTATACATACTAGACCAATTACTAGAGCTCGTGCACGCCAACTAAATTACCAGGTACTTTCGTTTCTTGGTAATGATTCTAATGTTCATGAGAATATGATGCTGCCTAAATTGGATACATTTGTTTTGCTTACAAATGAAGGGCCTAGCTTGGAGAAGGATGAACATTGGAGCAAGAACAAGCATGGAGATGATGGCATGCGCAAGGGGAACAAGAACGGAGTTACAAGTGATGATTTCAGGACTTTGAAGCCACCATAATGGGTGCATGAAGCCTTGGACGAAATATACAAGATGCCACTTCATAAATTTCGTCCCGAGGCTATTTTAGGTGCTGCGTCACCTTATTATTGGGCCAGGCCCATGTAATTTCGAAATACATAAGTATAGGCTATTTTTAGAGTCCGTATGTGTGGGGAAACAAGAGATAGGGTTGATTTTGGACCCCTCCACCAAGGGCCACGAAATTTCCCCCCTCTTCCTCCATATATACAGCCCTTAGGGCATCGTTTAGACTTTGGGTTTTGTTTAGATTAAAAGTTCGCCATAGCTGCAACTTCGCGTACTTCGTTTGTGTTCAACGACCAGACAAAGGCGTCACAGAACCCCACCTTGATCAATAAAGCTTTCATCTTATATTCGCAATATCCAGATTGCAATCTTAGTTTCTTGCTTGTTCTTCGTTTGCTCGCAGGAAACAGACCCTCGTGGTCAGGTTGATCGTGCCCCGGCGTGGTCAATAACCTCTCGGAGTTGGTTTAGCGATTGCTAAGGCGCGACGTCCTCGCACGTTCGTAGTCGGATCGTCAAAGTCGACTTCCACCAAAGCGAAATCCACCATCTCATCGAAAGACGGGACACCTAATTCAATGTGTGCACTCAAAATTGTTGGTATTTCAGTTGTTTGATCACATGGCAAAGTCAAATTATCAACGTAGTCCTCTAAAATAGGTGGTGTGATCAAAGTAGTGGGTAGCTCATCAGATGGTGCATTCAAATTGACAAAGCATTCATCATTCTCATGTAGAGATGGAAGATCAGTACCTTTGTCATTACCTCTTATGATCAACTCAGATGATGTAGCCACTCTCGGGGGCGATGTGTCACATGGTGGAGGTGATGTAGTCCTGACAACAACGGATGTGGTTGTCATAGTATGCCTAGTAGTTGAAGGAACAATCATATCAACTCTTGGAATGTGCACCGTGCGCTTGTTCTCCTCGTGGCCAACACGTCGTTTTATTTCCTGTTCAGCTTTGCAAGCAAGATGAAACAAATGGTCCATAGGATAACACTCTTGATAGAGCGGGGGTGTCCCGATCTTTTGATGAGATGATAACTATCGATTTGGTGGAGATGACTTTGACAATCCGACTATGAACGTGCACAACGTTGCGCCTTAGCAATCGCTAAACCAATCTCCTGAGGTTACTGACGATGCTGGAAGCACGATCAGCCTGACCACGAAGGTCTATTCCTGCAAGCAATCGAAGAACGAGCAAGAATATGATAAAGCAATCTGAATATTGCAAATATATATGAAGTATTAATAATGGTGGGGATCCGGAAGCGGTCTTGGTCTGGTCGTTGGACACAAACGAAGTACACGAAGTTGCAATGGCTAACTTTTAACTAAACAAATCCCAAGGAAAAGCTACTAGATGGATCTACTTATATAGGAGCAAGGGGTGGCGGCCAAGGAGGTGGGAGGATGTCCCAAGGCAGCCTAAAACTAAATCTAGGTCGTACAAGGCCAATGGGCCCAAGTGGAGGTGATGTAACACCTTTGGACTTGTAGTTTGACTCGGATTCTGCTGTAGCATCAGATTGTTTCGTTCACAACTCAACGCTCCGGACGAATTTGAAGGTGATTCCAATTGGGTTGGAAAGTGCACGAAATCTAGTTTCCAACAAAAAAGAATCACCCAATTCGGAGTCCGTATGAAAAACTTGTGTCTGTTTTGAGTCAGGTGTGTCTGTGCAGTCCGAATCTGAATCCAGAACGTGAGAGACTTGGACTCTATCTTCTCTTGGGCCAAAAGTGACGTGAGAGAACTTTTTGGACAGCAAATAAACATCTCTTTCTTCCTTATCTTCATATGTGGATTGTACAAATGTCCCATACACCTGCAATTAGACAAAACACAAAAGTGTGTGAAGTATTTTTGTTCTGGATAACATAAATAGATTATTGAATAGTTTGCACTAGAAATCACCTGACAAATATGCATATATGCAATATTTTTGGTCATATCCAAGGTAGTCATGTCCTCATCATCCTCCCCTTCTTGAAAATAAAGCCGTCCTCGGCGTTGGTTAATCTGAAATGTGGCTAACAAAAGAGACAAGGTGTACATGTTGTATATGTATATGTCATCCATTTTTACTTCCCTTGATTTTTGCATATATGACACATGAATAGATGAGTAACTTGCATAGTTCAAATCTAAAGCCAAAAAATTAGCACAAGAAGTAGAAGGCATGAAAATATTGCAACTCAGTTTGCACATATAAGTGAAGCTCTTATTCATTTCAAAAGATTGACAATGTTCATCATTAAACCATCCCAACATTGGTGAATAAACCTTACTTTCATCAAATTTACATGCTACAACATGCTTAAATAAGCAAACATGCAATAAGTCATTCAACACAGAATCATCACCAAGATTAGAGGTCATATCAAAATGATTAAACATTGGTTCTTTTGCATCAATAGTTAATTCAATGTGTGCACTCAAAATTGTTGGTATTTCAGTTGTTTGATCACATGGCAAAGTCAAATTATCAACGTAGTCCTCTAAAATAGGTGGTGTGATCAAAGTAGTGGGTAGCTCATCAGATGGTGCATTCAAATTGACAAAGCATTCATCATTCTCATGTAGAGATGGAAGATCAGTACCTTTGTCATTACCTCTTATGATCAACTCAGATGATGTAGCCACTCTCGGGGGCGATGTGTCACATGGTGGAGGTGATGTAGTCCTGACAACAACGGATGTGGTTGTCATAGTATGCCTAGTAGTTGAAGGAACAATCATATCAACTCTTGGAATGTGCACCGTGCGCTTGTTCTCCTCGTGGCCAACACGTCGTTTTATTTCCTGTTCAGCTTTGCAAGCAAGATGAAACAAATGGTCCATAGGATAACACTCTTGATAGAGCGGGGGTGTCCCGATCTTTCGATGAGATGATAACTATCGATCTGGTGGAGATGACTTTGACAATCCGACTACGAACGTGCACAACGTTGCGCCTTAGCAATCGCTAAACCAATCTCCTGAGGTTACTGACGATGCTGGAAGCACGATCAGCCTGACCACGAAGGTCTATTCCTGCAAGCAATCGAAGAACGAGCAAGAATATGATAAAGCAATCTGAATATTGCAAATATATATGAAGTATTGATAATGGTGGGGATCCGGAAGCGGTCTTGGTCTGGTCGTTGGACACAAACGAAGTACACGAAGTTGCAATGGCTAACTTTTAACTAAACAAATCCCAAGGAAAAGCTACTAGATGGATCTACTTATATAGGAGCAAGGGGTGGCGGCCAAGGAGGTGGGAGGACGTCCCAAGGCAGCCTAAAACTAAATCTAGGTCGTACAAGGCCAATGGGCCCAAGTGGAGGTGATGTAACACCTTTGGACTTGTAGTTTGACTCGGATTCTGCTGCAGCATCAGATTGTTTCGTCCACAACTCAACGCTTCGGATGAATTTGAAGGTGATTCCAATTGGGTTGGAAGGTGCACGAAATCTAGTTTCCAACAAAAAAAGAATCACCCAATTCGGAGTCCGTATGAAAAACTTGTGTGCGTTTTGAGTCAGGTGTGTCTGTGCAGTCCGAATCTGAATCCAGAACGTGAGAGACTTGGACTCTATCTTCTCTTGGGCCAAAAGTGACGTGAGAGAACTTTTTGGACAGCAAATAAACATCTCTTTCTTCCTTATCTTCATATGTGGATTGTACAAATGTCCCATACACCTGCAATTAGACAAAACACAAAAGTGTGTGAAGTATTTTTGTTCTGGATAACATAAATAGATTATTGAATAGTTTGCACTAGAAATCACCTGACAAATATGCATATATGCAATATTTTTGGTCATATCCAAGGTAGTCATGTCCTCATCATCCTCCCCTTCTTGAAAATAAAGCCGTCCTCGGCGTTGGTTAATCTGAAATGTGGCTAACAAAAGAGACAAGGTGTACATGTTGTATATGTATATGTCATCCATTTTTACTTCCCTTGATTTTTGCATATATGACACATGAATAGATGAGTAACTTGCATAGTTCAAATCTAAAGCCAAAAAATTAGCACAAGAAGTAGAAGGCATGAAAATATTGCAACTCAGTTTGCACATATAAGTGAAGCTCTTATTCATTTCAAAAGATTGACAATGTTCATCATTAAACCATCCCAACATTGGTGAATAAACCTTACTTTCATCAAATTTACATGCTACAACATGCTTAAATAAGCAAACATGCAATAAGTCATTCAACACAGAATCATCACCAAGATTAGAGGTCATATCAAAATGATTAAACATTGGTTCTTTTGCATCAATAGTTAATTCAATGTGTGCACTCAAAATTGTTGGTATTTCAGTTGTTTGATCACATGGCAAAGTCAAATTATCAACGTAGTCCTCTAAAATAGGTGGTGTGATCAAAGTAGTGGGTAGCTCATCAGATGGTGCATTCAAATTGACAAAGCATTCATCATTCTCATGTAGAGATGGAAGATCAGTACCTTTGTCATTACCTCTTATGATCAACTCAGATGATGTAGCCACTCTCGGGGGCGATGTGTCACATGGTGGAGGTGATGTAGTCCTGACAACAACGGATGTGGTTGTCATAGTATGCCTAGTAGTTGAAGGAACAATCATATCAACTCTTGGAATGTGCACCGTGCGCTTGTTCTCCTCGTGGCCAACACGTCGTTTTATTTCCTGTTCAGCTTTGCAAGCAAGATGAAACAAATGGTCCATAGGATAACACTCTTCATGAATTAGTATCTCTTGAATATCACGGTTTAATCCTCCACAAAATCTATCCATAAAATCATCTTCACTTTCTTCTAAAGAGGAATGCAACAAGGTAGTTTGTAAATCATCATAATATTTTGTTACAGTTTCACTACCTTGTTTTAAGTGTTGCAACTTCTTAATCATGTCACGAGTATAATAAGCAGGGACGAAAGTATGTCGCATGGCAAGTTTCAAATCATCCCAAGTAGTAGGTATATAATCAGGGTGTAACCGACAATATTCACTCCACCAAACCAAAGCATAACCAGTGAAAGAACCAACCGCAACCTTAACCTTTTTATGTTCATCGAAATTATGGGAAGCAAATACATTTTTTATGTCGAACTCCCATTCAATATATAAAGCAGGTTTAAAACGGCCATTAAATGGTGGTATAGATACATTAACCTGATCATGTGCATTTGGATGTTTGTGCACCTCTCGTGACGGTTGTGGTATTTGCAAAGGTGGTGGCACGTCTCCCGCGATTGACAAAGCCCATGAATTGACTCTGGATCCTGTCATGATTAGTAGAACAAGAAACAAAACCCAAAAATAATGTTCCTATAACTACTAGGATGTGGTGGTAAAACGCTCACAGTAAAGCAAATATCAATGTCTTACAAGTTCTTACCATGCAGCAGGCGGTGATCGGCAACCAGCGCTGTCAAGTAACTCCGAATATTGAGTAAAGCGATTGCCAGGGGAGCGTACGTATACACGGTGTAGAAATATGTGGAGCTGGGTTGGCTATATATGGTAGCAAAAGATTAGCAATAATCAATTCAAAGATGCAATGTTGAATAAACGCTCAACGACGGTACTGTGCCGGTCCTAGGCTAGACCGGACTAGAGACGCGAGCCTAGAACACTAATGAGGTCACGGCGTAGCACAACTAGCATCAATGAAGGATATTAAGTAGCTCTTGACAGCAAGATATAAGTGAAGATAATGATGAAAAACAACTGCCAAGCAGGATATACAACAACCCTCTCTCCAACTTTCCTCTTAAAAAGTTTGAGCCAATTTTCTGGTAAATTCTTGCAAAGAATGCTACTAACTCAAGCTTTCCAATGCAAAAGGAATCACTCAATTCCGAATTGATATGAGGAGTCAAAGAATTCTAAAACTGGCCTGAAAAATTGGAACAAGCTGTGTTCACGAACTTCAGAGGGCAAAAAGACCTATTTAGAAGCCGATTTTGAGGTGTCAAATATTGAACGAGCTTCTGCAACTATTTAGATGCGGCTCGTCTCTAGCTTCAATTTGAGTACTCACGGACCCAAAACGGACTTCGTATGAGGAAGATACACCTGTTTTACTGAACAGTGCCCAAAACAGATTCCAATCCGAATTCAGGTACGAGATTGATTCTAGATAGATTCGATTTTTTTTCTCCTTTTTTTTCTCACGCTTTTTTTCTTTTTCTTCTCTCTCTTTTTCTTTTTTTTCTTTCCTTTTTTCTCTTTTTTTTTTCTCTCTTTTTTTTCTCCCTCTTTCCAAGACAAACTAGATAAGATGCAGATTGGATCAGGCGAAGATGTGAATGACCTCAACTATGATTATGACAATGAACAGTGCGTAGCACATGGTGGAAATTAATAGATGGGATGGTGGACGGCGGAAGGGATAATGATGCAGCGGCGGCGTGACTAATGTGAACAGAACTCGAAACTCTAAAGGAACTAGACACTAAGACCAGCAACTGACACGACGATGCAACCGATAATTCAACTATGCAAGCAATGAATAGAAAATTGCAAAGGCTCAGACTGGCTTGGATAAAGGATGAACAGATCTAACTTTTTTTTGTGGCTTTTTCTTGGACAATAGGTAAGAAAAAAATCTAATCTAGGAAAAACTGGAAATTCTCACCGAGCAACCTGAAAACTGATACCACTTGATAGAGGCGGGGGTGTCCCGATCTTTCGATGAGATGATAACTATTGATTTGGTGGAGACGACTTTGACGATCCGACTACAAACGTGCACGACGTTGCGCCTTAGCAATCGCTAAACCAATCTCCAGAGGTTATTGACCACGCCGGTGCACGATCAACCTGACCACGAAGGTCTATTCCTGCAAGCAATCGAAGAACGAACAAGAATATGATAAAAGCAATCTGAATATCGCGAATATGTATGAAGTATTGATAATGGTGGGGATCCGAAAAGTGGTCTTGGTCTGGTCGTTGGACACAAACGAAGCACACGTAGTTGCAATGGCTAACTTTTAACTAAACAAATCCCAAGCAAAAGCTACTACATGGATCTACTTATATAGGAGCAAGGGGTGGCGGCCAAGGAGGTGGGAGGACGTCCCAAGGCAGCCTAAAACTAAATCTAGGTCGTACAAGGCCAATGGGCCCAAGTGGAGGTGATGTAACACCTTTGGACTTGTAGTTTGACTCGGATTCTGCTGCAGCATCAGATTATTTCGTCCACAACTCAACGCTCCGGACGTATTTAAAGGTGATTCCAATTGGGTTGGAAAGTGCACGAAATCTAGTTTCCAACAAAAAAAGAATCACCCAATTCGGAGTCCGTCTGTGCAGTCCGAATCTGAATCCAGAACGTGAGAGACTTGGACTCTATCTTCTCTTGGGCCAAAAGTGACGTGAGAGAACTTTTTGGACAGCAAATAAACATCTCTTTCTTCCTTATCTTCATATGTGGATTGTACAAATGTCCCATACACCTGCAATTAGACAAAACACAAAAGTGTGTGAAGTATTTTTGTTCTGGATAATATAAATAGATTATTGAATAGTTTGCACTAGAAATCACCTGACAAATATACATATATGCAATATTTTTGGTCATATCCAAGGTAGTCATGTCCTCATCACTTTGGCTCTTATTACACATGAAGAAGATGGTGGAGATGATTCTGATCATGAGACGCAATACATGGCTGCTGAAGATGCTGACAGGTATGAATGTTTAGTTGCTCAATGTGTTTTGAGTGTGCAGGTTACACAAGCTGAGCAAAATCAGATGCATAATTTGTTCAATACAAAGGGAGTTGTGAAGGAACGTTCTGTTCGTGTCATCATAGATGGAGGGAGCTGCAATAACTTGGCTAGCATGGAGATTGTGGAGAAGCTATCTCTCACCACAAGACCACATCCACATCCTTACTACATCCAATTGTTCAACAACAGCGGCAAGGTTAAGGTAACACGTACTGTTCGTGTGCATTTTATTATCTCTACATATGCTGATTATGTTGATTGTGATGTGGTACCTATGCAAGCATGTTCCTTATTACTTGGTAGACCATGACAATTTGATAAAAAATACTGTACACCATGGTAGAAATAATCAGCATACTCTTATTCATAAGGATAAAATTTTTACTTTGCTCCTATGACTCCTGATTCCATTTTGAAAGATGATATTAATAGAGCTAATAAAGCAAAATAGGAGAAAAATAAGAGTGAAAATCAGATTGTGGCAAAAGAATTTGAGCAACAAATGAAGCCTAATAATAAACCATCTAGTGTTGCTTCTGAAATTAAATTGAAAAGTGCATGATTACTTGCCACCAAATCTGATATTGATGATCTAGATTTTAGCAAATCTATTTGCTATGCTTTTGTGTGCAAAGAGGCTTTATTTTCATTCGAGGACGTGCCTTCCTCTTTCCTTGCCGGAGTCGGGTAGCCACGCTCTGTTTAGGCCCAAAAATTTTCGAAAACGCATTTTTCGAAAAATTTTCTGGCTATCCTATTTTTAGGTGTTTCTGAGTGTTTTGAGACAGGTGCCATTATAGGAAGTTTTTTTTGACCCGTTTCCAGTTTTTGGGTCCGGGCAGTCAAAAAAAAAAATTTGGTCGAAAAAATTTCGTGCCCATCCTGTCAGTTTGAGCTAAGAAGAGTTTTGAGACACTCGCCATTATAGTGATTTTTCGCAAAAAAAAAGCAGCGCAAAAAAAAAGAGCGCAAAAAAAAAAGCAGCGCAAAAAAAAAAGAAGAGCGAAAAAAAAAATTCAGAGTGTGCTTTTCCCTTGTTTACGTGCCACGCCGTGATTTTGTTGGTGTTCTAGGCTCGCGTCTCTAGCACAGTCTAGCCTAGGACCAGCACAGTACCGTCGTTGAGCGTTTATTCAACTTTGCATCTCTGTATTGATTATTGCTGACCCTTTTTGCTACCATACTATAAGCCTTCCCAGCTCCACATACATCTACGTCGTGTGTTTGACTCTCCCTGGTAATCGCTCTATCCAAGCTTTGAGAATTTTTGACTACAACGGTTGCCGATCACCGCCTGCTGCTGGGTAAGAACTGGTAAGAATTTGAGATTTGCTTGACGGATTTGTGATACACCACCACCACTTCTTAGTAGTCTGTAGGATCATATTCTTGTGTGTTTCTATTGCTGCTAACCATGCCAGGATCACAAGCCGACGAGATTGACTGGGAGAATTTATCGAACAAGGAGCTTCATGATAAGTTTCAGCAAATGATGACTGAACAGGTGCAAGATGTGCTGAACAATTTTGAAGAGGCCATGGAGAAGATCACTGGCCTTGAGAAGACGTTCGAAACAAAGCTCGATAACAAGTTTAATGAATTGCTCGCGCGTCTGCCACCACCACCACCCGCTGCACCTAACGCACCTCCCCAACGACAACAACAACGACTACCTCCACGTCGCGAAGCAGACCTCCGCCGAGCAAGCCGTGTTCCTCTTGCGTTTGGCCAAACTGTTGGTGCTGCTGTTGATACTTCTGTGGCTCCTGCTGCTGATGTGGAGGAGGATGATTATGTGGGAGATTATGAGGATGAGGTTGATCAAAATCAACACTACGTGCAGCCACCTGTACCACCACCAGCAGGTCGACCTCAGGTATATATTCGTAATGGTAGGCCTGCACCACCACCTCAGGTACGAGATGATGTCCATATTCCTAAACTGAAATTGAATATTCCACCATTAGAGGGTAGATATGTTCCTGATATATATCTTACTTGGGAGTTAGAAACTGAACAACGATTTACATGTTTACAATATCCTGAGGAGAGACGAGTTGCTGCTGCTGTTTGTGCTTTCACTAGTTTTGCATGTGTATGGTGGTCTGAACATTGTAGATTATATCCTATTCCAACTACTTGGGCTGCTTTGAAAACTGCTATGCGTACGCGTTGGGTTCCACCATATTATCAACGTGAATTGCTTCAAAAATTGCAGCTTTAAGACAAGGAAAAAATTCTGTAGAAGAATATTATCAGGAATTACAAACTGGCATGATTAGATGTGGTATTGTTGAGGAGAATGAAGCTATGCTTGCACGTTTTCTGGGTGGATTAAATAGAGAGATTCAGACCATTCTAGACTATAAGGAGTATACTAATATCACTCGTTTATTCCATCTTGCTTGTAAAGCTGAACGTGAAGTGCAGGATCGACAAGCATTGGGGCGAACTAACTTTTCTGCAGGCCGACCTTCATCATGGACACCACGTGCATCTTCTACTTCAACTGCACCAGCACCTCCATCCGGTGCCACCTCCAGCCGTGATACAAGAAAACAGGCACAACCACCATTATCTGCCAAGAGCGCACCTGCGGGGCCTGCACAGCGTTCTTCTTCTTCCATGGCATCAACAGGGCACACAAGTGATATTATTTGTCGTCGTTGTAAGGGAGGAGGTCATTATGCGAGAGAATGCAAATCTCCGCGTGTGATGATTGCTACCGCGGATGGTGGATATGAGTCTGCTAGTGACTATGATGAGGAGACTTTGGCTCTTATTACACGTGAAGAACATGGTGGAGATGATTTTGATCATGAGACGCAATACATGGCTCCTGAAGACGCTGACAGGTATGAATGTTTAGTTGCTCAACGTGTTTTGAGTGTGCAGGTCACACAAGCTGAGCAAAATCAGAGGCACAATTTGTTCCATACCAAGGGAGTTGTGAAGGAACGTTCTGTGCGCGTCATCATAGACGGAGGGAGCTGCAACAACTTGGCTAGCATGGAGATGGTGGAGAAGCTTTCTCTCACCACAAGACCACATCCACATCCTTACTACATCCAATGGTTCAACAACAGCGGCAAGGTTAAGGTAACACGTACTGTTCGTGTGCATTTTAGTATCTCTACATATGCTGATTATGTTGATTTTGATGTGGTACCTATGCAAGCATGTTCCTTATTACTTGGTAGACCATGGCAATTTGATAAAAATTCTGTACACCATGGTAGAAACAATCACTATACTCTTGTTCATAAGGATAAAAATATTACTTTGCTTCCTATGACTCCTGATTCCATTTTGAAAGATGATATTAATAGAGCTAATAAAGCACAACAGGAGAAGAATAAGAGTGAAAATCAGATTGTGGCAAAAGAATTTGAGCAACAAATGAAGCCTAATAATAAACCATCTAGTGTTGCTTCTGAAATTAAATTGAAAAGTGCTTGTTTATTTGCCACCAAATCTGATATTGATGAGCTAGATTTCAGCAAATCTGTTTGCTATGCTTTTGTGTGCAAAGAGGCATTATTTTCATTCGAGGACGTGCCTTCCTCTTTGCCTCCTGCTGTCACTAACATTTTGCAGGAGTTCGCTGACGTTTTTCCACAAGACGTGCCACCGGGATTACCGCCTATTCGAGGGATTGAGCATCAGATTGACTTAATTCCTGGTGCTTCAGTGCCAAACCGTGCACCATACCGTACCAATCCAGAGGAGACGAAGGAGATTATGCGTCAAGTACAAGAGCTTCTCGACAAAGGTTATATACGCGAATCCCTTAGTCCTTGTGCTGTTCCTATTATTCTAGTGCCGAAAAAGGATGGTACATCACGTATGTGTGTTGATTGTAGAGGCATTAATAATATTACTATTCGTTATCGTCATCCTATTCCTAGGCTAGATGATATGCTTGATGAATTGAGTGGCTCTACAATATTCTCCAAAGTTGATTTGCGTAGTGGCTACCATCAAATTCATATGAAATTGGGAGATGAATGGAAAACAACATTTAAAACTAAGTTTGGATTATATGAGTGGTTAGTCATGCCTTTTGGGTTAACTAATGCACCTAGTACTTTCATGAGATTAATGAACGAAGTTTTACGTGCTTTCATTGGACGATTTGTGGTAGTTTACTTTGATGACATATTGATTTATAGCAGATCTTTGGAGGAACATTTGGAACATTTACGTGATGTTTTTATTGCTCTACGTGATGCACGTTTGTTTGGTAACCTTGGGAAGTGCACCTTTTGCACCGACCGAGTATCTTTTCTTGGCTATGTTGTTACTCCACAGGGAATTGAAGTTGATAAAGCCAAGATTGAAGCTATTGAGAGTTGGCCGCAGCCCAAAACGGTCACACAAGTGAGGAGTTTTCTTGGCCTCACTGGATTCTATAGGCGTTTTGTGAGAGATTTCAGCACCATTGCTGCACCTCTCAATGAGCTTACAAAGAAAGATGTGCCTTTTCTTTGGGGTACTGCACAGGAAGAAGCCTTCACGGTATTGAAAGATAAGTTGACACATGCTCCTTTACTCCAACTTCCTGATTTTAATAAGACTTTTGAGCTTGAATGTGATGCTAGTGGAATTGGATTAGGAGGTGTGTTATTACAAGATGGCAAACCTGTTGCATACTTTTCTGAAAAATTGAGTGGGCCTAGTCTGAATTATTCTACTTATGATAAAGAATTATATGCTCTTGTTCGGACTTTAGAAACATGGCAACATTATTTATGGCCCAAAGAATTTGTTATACATCCTGATCTTGAATCTTTGAAACATATTAAAAGTCAAGCTAAACTGAATCGTAGACATGCTAAATGGGTTGAATTCATTGAGACTTTCCCTTATGTCATTAAACACAAGAAGGGAAAAGAAAATGTTATTGCTGATGCATTGTCTCGTTGCTATACTATGCTTTCACAACTTGACTTCAAAATATTTGGTTTGGAGACCATCAAAGATCAATATGTGCATGATGCTGATTTTAAAGATGTAATGCAGAATTGTAAAGAAGGAAGAATGTGGAACAAGTTTGTCGTTAACGATGGATTTGTGTTTCGTGCTAACAAGCTATGCATTCCAGCTAGGTCCGTTCGTCTTTTGTTGTTGCAGGAGGCGCATGGAGGAGGATTAATGGGACACTTTGGCGTGAAGAACACGGAGGACGTACTTGCTACACATTTCTTTTGGCCAAAGATGAGACGGGATGTTGAGCGTTTTATTGCTCGATGCACTACATGTCAAAAAGCTAAGTCACGACTCAATCCTCATGGTTTATATATGCCTTTGCCTGTACCTAGTGTTCCTTGTGATAGAGGCAAAGGTGTCCCGTCTTTCGATGAGATGGTGGATATCGCTTTGGTGGCAGTCGACTTTGACGATCCGACTACGAACGTGCGAGGACGTCGCGCCTTAGCAATCGCTAAACCAAATCCGAGAGGTTATTGACCACGCCGGAGCACGATCAACCTGACCACGAGGGTCTGTTTCCTGCGAGCAAACGAAGAACAAGCAAGAAACTAAGATTGCAATCTGGATATTGCGAATATAAGATGAAAGCTTTATTGATCAAGGTGGGGTTCTGTGATGCCTTTGTCTGGTCGTTGAACACAAACGAAGTACGCGAAGTTGCAGCTATGGCGAACTTTTAATCTAAACAAAACCCAAAGTCTAAACGATGCCCTAAGGGCTGTATATATGGAGGAAGAGGGGGGAATTTCGTGGCCCTTGGTGGAGGGGTCCGAAATCAACCCTATCTCTTGTTTCCCCACACATACGGACTCTAAAAATAGCCTATACTTATGTATTTCGAAATTACATGGGCCTGGCCCAATAATAAGGTGACGCAACACCTAAAATAGCCTCAGGACGAAATTTATGAAGTGGCATCTTGTATATTTCGTCCAAGGGTTCATGCACCCATTATGGTGGCTTCAAAGTCCTGAAATCATCACTTGTAACTCCGTTCTTGTTCCCCTTGCGCATGCCATCATCTCCATGCTTGTTCTTGCTCCAATGTTCATCCTTCTCCAAGCTAGGCCCTTCATTTGTAAGCAAAACAAATGTATCCAATTTAGGCAGCATCATATTCTCATGAACATTAGAATCATTACCAAGAAACGAAAGTACCTGGTAATTTAGTTGGCGTGCACGAGCTCTAGTAATTGGTCCAGTATGTATAGCAGCAGGGGCTGTGGGTGTAACAATTGTATTGATGTCCTCATCAGTGTTCCTCTTGCGTTTGGCCAAACTGTTGGTGCTGCTGTTGATACTTCTGTGGCTCCTGCTGCTGATGCGGAGGAGGATGATTATGTGGGAGATTATGAGGATGAGGTTGATCAAAATCAGCACTACGTGCAGCCACCTGTACCACCACCAGCAGGTCGACCTCAGGTATATATTCGTAATGGTAGGCCTGCACCACCACCTCAGGTACGAGATGATGTCCATATTCCTAAACTGAAATTGAATATTCCACCATTTGAGGGTAGATATGTTCCTGATATATATCTTACTTGGGAGTTAGAAACTGAACAACGATTTACATGTTTACAATATCCTGAGGAGAGACGAGTTGCTGCTGCTATTTGTGCTTTCACTAGTTTTGCATGTGTATGGTGGTCTGAACATTGTAGATTATATCCTATTCCAACTACTTGGGCTGCTTTGAAAACTGCTATGCATACGCGTTGGGTTCCACCATATTATCAACGTGAATTGCTTCAAAAATTGCAGCGTTTAAGACAAGGGAAAAATTCTGTAGAAGAATATTATCAGGAATTACAAACTGGCATGATTAGATGTGGTATTGTTGAGGAGAATGAAGCTATGCTTGCACGTTTTCTGGGTGGATTAAATAGAGAGATTCAGACCATTCTAGACTATAAGGAGTATACTAATATCACTCGTTTATTCCATCTTGCTTGTAAAGCTGAACGTGAAGTGCAGGATCGACAAGCATTGGGGCGAACTAACTTTTCTGCAGGCCGACCTTCATCATGGACACCACGTGCATCTTCTACTTCAACTGCACCAGCACCTCCATCCGGTGCCACCTCCAGCCGTGATACAAGAAAACAGGCACAACCACCATTATCTTCCAAGAGCGCACCTGCGGGTCCTGCACAGCGTTCTTCTTCTTCCATGGCATCAACAGGGCACACAAGTGATATTATTTGTCGTCGTTGTAAGGGAGGAGGTCATTATGCGAGGGAATGCAAATCTCCGCGTGTGATGATTGCTACCGCAGATGGTGGATATGAGTCCGCTAGTGACTATGATGAGGAGACATTGGCTCTTATTACACGTGAAGAACATGGTGGAGATGATTCTGATCATGAGACGCAATACATGGCTCCTGAAGACGCTGACAGGTATGAATGTTTAGTTGCTCAACGTGTTTTGAGTGTGCAGGTCACACAAGCTGAGCAAAATCAGAGGCACAATTTGTTCCATACCAAGGGAGTTGTGAAGGAACGTTCTGTGCGCGTCATAATAGACGGAGGGAGCTGCAACAACTTGGCTAGCATGGAGATGGTGGAGAAGCTTTCTCTCACCACAAGACCACATCCTCATCCTTACTACATCCAATGGTTCAACAACAGCGGCAAGGTTAAGGTAACACGTACTGTTCGTGTGCATTTTAGTATCTCTACATATGCTGATTATGTTGATTGTGATGTGGTACCTATGCAAGCATGTTCCTTATTACTTGGTAGACCATGGCAATTTGATAAAAATTTTGTACACCATGGTAGAAACAATCACTATACTCTTGTTCATAAGGATAAAAATATTACCTTGCTTCCTATGACTCCTGATTCCATTTTGAAAGATGATATTAATAGAGCTAATAAAGCACAACAGGAGAAGAATAAGAGTGAAAATCAGATTGTGGCAAAAGAATTTGAGCAACAAATGAAGCCTAATAATAAACCATCTAGTGTTGCTTCTGAAATTAAATTGAAAAGTGCATGTTTATTTGCCACCAAATCTGATATTGATGAGCTAGATTTCAGCAAATCTGTTTGCTATGCTTTTGTGTGCAAAGAGGCATTATTTTCATTCGAGGACGTGCCTTCCTCTTTGCCTCCTGCTGTCACTAACATTTTGCAGGAGTTCGCTGACGTTTTTCCACAAGACATGCCACCGGGATTACCGCCTATTCGAGGGATTGAGCATCAGATTGACTTAATTCCCGGTGCTTCACTGCCAAACCGTGCACCATACCGTACTAATCCAGAGGAGACGAAGGAGATTATGCGTCAAGTACAAGAGCTTCTCGACAAAGGTTATATACGCGAATCCCTTAGTCCTTGTGCTGTTCCTATTATTCTAGTGCCGAAAAAGGATGGTACATCACATATGTGTGCTGATTGTAGAGGCATTAATAATATTACTATTCGTTATCGTCATCCTATTCCTAGGCTAGATGATATGCTTGATGAATTGAGTGGCTCTACAATATTCTCCAAAGTTGATTTGCGTAGTGGCTACCATCAAATTCGTATGAAATTGGGAGATGAATGGAAAACAGCATTTAAAACTAAGTTTGGATTATATGAGTGGTTAGTCATGCCTTTTGGGTTAACTAATGCACCTAGTACTTTCATGAGATTAATGAACGAAGTTTTACGTGCTTTCATTGGACGATTTGTGGTAGTTTACTTTGATGACATATTGATTTATAGCAGATCTTTGGAAGAACATTTGGAACATTTACGTGCTGTTTTTATTGCTCTACGTGATGCACGTTTGTTTGTTAACCTTGGGAAGTGCACCTTTTGCACCGACCGAGTATCTTTTCTTGGCTATGTTGTTACTCCACAGGGAATTGAAGTTGATAAAGCCAGGATTGAAGCTATTGAGAGTTGGCCGCAGCCCAAAACGGTCACACAAGTGAGGAGTTTTCTTGGCCTCGCTGGATTCTATAGGTGTTTTGTGAGAGATTTCAGCACCATTGCTGCACCTCTCAATGAGCTTACAAAGAAAGATGTGACTTTTCTTTGGGGTACTGCACAGGAAGAAGCCTTCACGGTATTGAAAGATAAGTTGACACATGCTCCTTTACTCCAACTTCCTGATTTTAATAAGACTTTTGAGCTTGAATGTGATGCTAGTGGAATTGGATTAGGAGGTGTGTTATTACAAGATGGCAAACCTGTTGCATACTTTTCTGAAAAATTGAGTGGGCCTAGTCTGAATTATTCTACTTATGATAAAGAATTATATGCTCTTGTTCGGACTTTAGAAACATGGCAACATTATTTATGGCCCAAAGAATTTGTTATACATTCTGATCATGAATCTTTGAAACATATTAAAAGTCAAGCTAAACTGAATCGTAGACATGCTAAATGGGTTGAATTCATTAAGACTTTCCCTTATGTCATTAAACACAAGAAGGGAAAAGAAAATGTTAGTGCTGATGCATTGTCTCGTCGCTATACTATGCTTTCACAACTTGACTTCAAAATATTTGGTTTGGAGACCATCAAAGATCAATATGTGCATGATGCTGATTTTAAAGATGTAATGCAGAATTGTAAAGAAGGAAGAATGTGGAACAAGTTTGTTGTTAACGATGGATTTGTGTTTCGTGCTAACAAGCTATGCATTCCAGCTAGCTCCGTTCGTCTTTTGTTGTTGCAGGAGGCGCATGGAGGAGGATTAATGGGACACTTTGGCGTGAAGAAGACGGAGGACGTACTTGCTACACATTTCTTTTGGCCAAAGATGAGACGGGATGTTGAGCGTTTTATTGCTCGCTGCACTACATGTCAAAAAGCTAAGTCGCGACTCAATCCTCATGGTTTATATATGCCTTTGCCTGTACCTAGTGTTCCTTGGGAGGATATATCTATGGACTTTGTTTTAGGTTTACCTCGAACAAAGAAGGGGAGGGATAGCATATTTTTTGTCGTGGATAGATTCTCGAAAATGGCACACTTTATACCATGTCATAAAAGCGATGATGCTGTTAATGTTGCTGATTTGTTCTTTCGTGAAATTATTCGCTTGCATGGTGTGCCAAATACTATTGTTTCAGATCGTGATACTAAATTTCTTAGCCACTTTTGGAGATGTTTATGGGCTAAGTTGGGGACTAAACTGCTTTTTAGTACTACTTGTCACCCCCAAACTGATGGACAAACTGAAGTAGTCAATAGAACGTTGTCTACTATGCTTAGGGCTGTTTTGAAGAATAATAAGAAACTGTGGGAGGAATGCTTGCCTCATATTGAATTTGCTTATAATCGTTCATTGCATTCTACTACTAAGATGTGCCCTTTTGAAGTTGTGTATGGTTTCCTACCTCGTGCACCTATTGATTTGTTGCCTCTTCCATCTTCGGAGAAGGTTAATTTTGATGCTAAACAACGTGCTGAATTGATTTTAAAAATGCATGAGTTAACTAAGGAAAACATTGAGCGCATGAATGCTAAATATAAACTTGCTGGAGATAAGGGTAGAAAACATGTTGTGTTTGCACCTGGAGATCTTGTTTGGTTACATTTGCGTAAGGATAGATTTCCTGATGTGCGCAAATCAAAGCTAATGCCACGTGCTGATGGTCCCTTTAAGGTGTTAGAGAAAATAAATGATAATGCATATAAACTTGAGCTGCCTGCAGATTTTGGGGTTAGTCCCACTTTTAACATTGCAGATTTGAAGCCTTATTTGGGTGAGGAAGATGAACTTCCGTCGAGGACGACTTCATTTCAAGAAGGGGAGGATGATGAGGACATCAATACAATTGTTACACCCACAGCCCCTGCTGATATACATACTGGACCAATTACTAGAGCTCGTGCACGCCAACTAAATTACCAGGTACTTTCGTTTCTTGGTAATGATTCTAATGTTCATGAGAATATGATGCTGCCTAAATTGGATACATTTGTTTTGCTTACAAATGAAGGGCCTAGCTTGGAGAAGGATGAACATTGGAGCAAGAACAAGCATGGAGATGATGGCATGCGCAAGGGGAACAAGAACGGAGTTACAAGTGATGATTTCAGGACTTTGAAGCCACCATAATGGGTGCATGAAGCCTTGGACGAAATATACAAGATGCCACTTCATAAATTTCGTCCCGAGGCTATTTTAGGTGCTGCGTCACCTTATTATTGGGCCAGGCCCATGTAATTTCGAAATACATAAGTATAGGCTATTTTTAGAGTCCGTATGTGCGCGAAGTTGCAGCTATGGCGAACTTTTAATCTAAACAAAACCCAAAGTCTAAACGATGCCCTAAGGGCTGTATATATGGAGGAAGAGGGGGGGAATTTCGTGGCCCTTGGTGGAGGGGTCCGAAATCAACCCTATCTCTTGTTTCCCCACACATACGGACTCTAAAAATAGCCTATACTTATGTATTTCGAAATTACATGGGCCTGGCCCAATAATAAGGTGACGCAGCACCTAAAATAGCCTCGGGACGAAATTTATGAAGTGGCATCTTGTATATTTCGTCCAAGGCTTCATGCACCCATTATGGTGGCTTCAAAGTCCTGAAATCATCACTTGTAACTCCGTTCTTGTTTCCCTTGCGCATGCCATCATCTCCATGCTTGTTCTTGCTCCAATGTTCATCCTTCTCCAAGCTAGGCCCTTCATTTGTAAGCAAAATAAATGTATCCAATTTAGGCAGCATCATATTCTCATGAACATTAGAATCATTACCAAGAAACGAAAGTACCTGGTAATTTAGTTGGCGTGCACGAGCTCTAGTAATTGGTCCAGTATGTATAGCAGCAGGGGCTGTGGGTGTAACAATTGTATTGATGTCCTCATCATTTACGTGCTGTTTTTATTGCTCTACGTGATGCACGTTTGTTTGGTAACCTTGGGAAGTGCACCTTTTGCACCGACCGAGTATCTTTTCTTGGCTATGTTGTTACTCCACAGGGAATTGAAGTTGATAAAGCCAAGATTGAAGCTATTGAGAGTTGGCCGCAGCCCAAAACGGTCACACAAGTGAGGAGTTTTCTTGGCCTCGCTGGATTCTATAGGCATTTTGTGAGAGATTTCAGCACCATTGCTGCACCTCTCAATGAGCTTACAAAGAAAGATGTGCCTTTTTTTTGGGGTACCGCACAAGAAGAAGCCTTCACGGTATTGAAAGATAAGTTGACACATGCTCCTTTCCTCCAACTTCCTGATTTTAATAAGACTTTTGAGCTTGAATGTGATGCTAGTGGAATTGGATTAGGAGGTGTGTTATTACAAGATGGCAAACCTGTTGCATACTTTTCTGAAAAATTGAGTGGGCCTAGTCTGAATTATTCTACTTATGATAAAGAATTATATGCTCTTGTTCGGACTTTAGAAACATGGCAACATTATTTATGGCCCAAAGAATTTGTTATACATTCTGATCATGAATCTTTGGAACATATTAAAAGTCAAGCTAAACTGAATCGTAGACATGCTAAATGGGTTGAATTCATTGAGACTTTCCCTTATGTCATTAAACACAAGAAGGGAAAAGAAAATGTTATTGCTGATGCATTGTCTCGTCGCTATACTATGCTTTCACAACTTGACTTCAAAATATTTGGTTTGGAGACCATCAAAGATCAATATGTGCATGATGCTGATTTTAAAGATGTAATGCAGAATTGTAAAGAAGGAAGAATGTGGAACAAGTTTGTCATTAACGATGGATTTGTGTTTCGTGCTAACAAGCTATGCATTCCAGCTAGCTCCGTTCGTCTTTTGTTGTTGCAGGAAGCGCATGGAGGAGGATTAATGGGACATTTTGGCGTGAAGAAGACGGAGGACGTACTTGCTACACATTTCTTTTGGCCAAAGATGAGACGGGATGTTGAGCGTTTTATTGCTCGCTGCACTACATGTCAAAAAGCTAAGTCACGACTCAATCCTCATGGTTTATATATGCCTTTGCCTGTACCTAGTGTTCCTTGGGAGGATATATCTATGGACTTTGTTTTAGGTTTACCTCGAACAAAGAAGGGGAGGGATAGCATATTTGTTGTCGTGGATAGATTCTCGAAAATGGCACACTTTATACCATGTCATAAAAGCGATGATGCTGTTAATGTTGCTGATTTGTTTTTTCGTGAAATTATTCGCTTGCATGGTGTGCCAAATACTATTGTTTCAGATCGTGATACTAAATTTCTTAGCCACTTTTGGAGATGTTTATGGGCTAAGTTGGGGACTAAACTGCTTTTTAGTACTACTTGTCACCCCCAAACTGATGGACAAACTGAAGTAGTCAATAAAACGTTGTCTACTATGCTTAGGGCTGTTTTGAAGAATAATAAGAAAATGTGGGAGGAATGCTTGCCTCATATTGAATTTGCTTATAATCGTTCATTGCATTCTACTACTAAGATGTGCCCTTTTGAAGTTGTGTATGGTTTCCTACCTCGTGCACCTATTGATTTGTTTCCTCTTCCATCTTCGGAGAAGGTTAATTTTGATGCTAAACAACGTGCTGAATTGATTTTAAAAATGCATGAGTTAACTAAGGAAAACATTGAGCGCATGAATGCTAAATATAAACTTGCTGGAGATAAGGGTAGAAAACATGTTGTTTTTGCACCTGGAGATCTTGTTTGGTTACATTTGCGTAAGGATAGATTTCCTGATTTGCGCAAATCAAAGTTAATGCCACGTGCTGATGGTCCCTTTAAGGTGTTAGAGAAAATAAATGATAATGCATATAAACTTGAGCTGCCTGCAGATTTTGGGGTTAGTCCCACTTTTAACATTGCAGATTTGAAGCCTTATTTGGGTGAGGAAGATGAACTTCCGTCGAGGACGACTTCATTTCAAGAAGGGGAGGATGATGAGGACATCAATACAATTGTTACACCCGCAGCCCCTGCTGCTATACATACTGGACCAATTACTAGAGCTCGTGCACGCCAACTAAATTACCATGTACTTTCGTTTCTTGGTAATGATTCTAATGTTCATGAGAATATGATGCTGCCTAAATTGGATACATTTGTTTTGCTTACAAATGAAGGGCCTAGCTTGGAGAAGGATGAACATTGGAGCAAGAACAAGCATGGAGATGATGACATGCGCAAGGGGAACAAGAACGGAGTTACAAGTGATGATTTCAGGACTTTGAAGCCACCATAATGGGTGCATGAAGCCTTGGACGAAATATACAAGATGCCACTTCATAAATTTCGTCCCGAGGCTATTTTAGGTGTTGCGTCACCTTATTTTTGGGCCAGGCCCATGTAATTTCGAAATACATAAGTATAGGCTATTTTTAGAGTCCGTATGTGTGGGGAAACAAGAGATAGGGTTGATTTCGGACCCCTCCACCAAGGGCCACGAAATTCCCCCCTCTTCCTCCATATATACAGCCCTTAGGGCATCGTTTAGACTTTGGGATTTGTTTAGTTAAAAGTTAGCCATTGCAACTTCGTGTACTTCGTCTGTGTCCAACGACCAGACCAAGACCGCTTCCGGATCCCCACCATTATCAATACTTCATATATATTTGCAATATTCAGATTGCTTTATCATACTCTTGCTCGTTCTTCGATTGCTTGCAGGAATAGACCTTCGTGGTCAGGCTGACCGTGCTTCCAGCATTGTCAGTAACCTCAGGAGATTGGTTTAGCGATTGCTAAGGCGCAACGTCGTGCACGTTTGTAGTCGGATCGTCAAAGTCGTCTCCACCAAATCGATAGTTATCATCTCATCGAAAGATTGGGACACCCTCGCCTCTATCAATCAACCTGACCACGAAGGTCTATTCCTGCAAGCAATCGAAGAACAAGCAAGAATATGATAAAAGCAATCTGAATATTGCGAGTATATATGTAGTATTGATAAAGGTGGGGATCCGTAAGCGGTCTTGGTCTGGTCGTTGGACACAAACGAAGTACACGAAGTTGCAATGGCTAACTTTTAACTAAACAAATCCCAAAGTCTAAACGATGCCCTAAGGGCTGTATATATGGAGGAAGAGGGGGAAATTTCGTGGCCCTTGGTGGAGGGGTCCGAAATCAACCCTATCTCTTGTTTCCCCACACATACGGACTCTAAAAATAGCCTATACTTATGTATTTCGAAATTACATGGGCCTGGCCCAATAATAAGGTGACGCAGCACCTAAAATACCCTCGGGACGAAATTTATGAAGTGGCATCTTGTATATTTCGTCCAAGGCTTCATGCACCCATTATGGTGGCTTCAAAGTCCTGAAATCATCACTTGTAACTCCGTTCTTGTTTCCCTTGCGCATGCCATCATCTCCATGCTTGTTCTTGCTCCAATGTTCATCCTTCTCCAAGCTAGGCCCTTCATTTGTAAGCAAAACAAATGTATCCAATTTAGGCAGCATCATATTCTCATGAACATTAGAATCATTACCAAGAAACGAAAGTACCTGGTAATTTAGTTGGCGTGCACGAGCTCTAGTAATTGGTCCAGTATGTATAGCAGCAGGGGCTGTGGGTGTAACAATTGTATTGATGTCCTCATGATCCTCCCCTTCTTGAAATGAAGTCGTCCTCGACGGAAGTTCATCTTCCTCACCCAAATAAGGCTTCAAATCTGCAATGTTAAAAGTGGGACTAACCCCAAAATCTGCAGGCAGCTCAAGTTTATATGCATTATCATTTATTTTCTCTAACACC
Organism: Triticum aestivum; assembly: GCF_018294505.1. NCBI lineage: Eukaryota > Viridiplantae > Streptophyta > Magnoliopsida > Poales > Poaceae > Triticum > Triticum aestivum. The sequence goes on from NW_025228061.1 coordinate 492,980, forward strand.
TTAAAGGGACCATCAGCACGTGGCATTAACTTTGATTTGCGCAAATCAGGAAATCTATCCTTACGCAAATGTAACCAAACAAGATCTCCAGGTGCAAAAACAACATGTTTTCTACCCTTATCTCCAGCAAGTTTATATTTAGCATTCATGTGCTCAATGTTTTCCTTAGTTAACTCATGCATTTTTAAAATCAATTCAGCACGTTGTTTAGCATCAAAATTAACGTTCTCCGAAGATGGAAGAGGAAACAAATCAGTAGGTGCATGAGGTAGGAAACCATACACAACTTCAAAAGGGCACATCTTAGTAGTAGAATGCAATGAACGATTATTAGCAAATTCAATATGAGGCAAGCATTCCTCCCACATTTTCTTATTATTCTTCAAAACAGCCCTAAGCATAGTAGACAACGTTCTATTGACTACTTCAGTTTGTCCATCAGTTTGGGGGTGACAAGTAGTACTAAAAAGCAGTTTAGTCCCCAACTTAGCCCATAAACATCTCCAAAAGTGGCTAAGAAATTTAGTATCACGATCTGAAACAATAGTATTTGGCACACCATGCAAGCGAATAATTTCACGAAAGAACAAATCAGCAACATTAACAGCATCATCGCTTTTATGACATGGTATAAAGTGTGCCATTTTCGAGAATCTATCCACGACAACAAATATGCTATCCCTCCCCTTCTTTGTTCGAGGTAAACCTAAAACAAAGTCCATAGATATATCCTCCCAAGGAACACTAGGTACAGGCAAAGGCATATATAAACCATGAGGATTGAGTCGTGACTTAGCTTTTTGACATGTAGTGCATCGAGCAATAAAACGCTCAACATCCTGTCTCATCTTTGGCCAAAAGAAATGTGTAGCAAGTACGTCCTCCGTCTTCTTCATGCCAAAGTGTCTCATTAATCCTCCTCCATGCGCCTCCTGCAACATCAAAAGACGAACGGAGCTAGCTTTCAATACCGTGAAGGCTTCTTCCTGTGCGGTACCCCAAAGAAAAGGCACATCTTTCTTTGTAAGCTCATTGAGAGGTGCAGCAATGGTGCTGAAATCTCTCACAAAACGCCTATAGAATCCAGCGAGGCCAAGAAAACTCCTCACTTGTGTGACCGTTTTGGGCTGCGGCCAACTCTCAATAGCTTCAATCTTGGCTTTATCAACTTCAATTCCCTGTGGAGTAACAACATAGCCAAGAAAAGATACTCGGTCGGTGCAAAAGGTGCACTTCCCAAGGTTACCAAACAAACGTGCATCACGTAGAGCAATAAAAATAGCACGTAAATGTTCCAAATGTTCCTCCAAAGATCTGCTATAAATCAATATGTCATCAAAGTAAACTACCACAAATCGTCCAATGAAAGCACGTAAAACTTCGTTCATTAATCTCATGAAAGTACTAGGTGCATTAGTTAACCCAAAAGGCATGACTAACCACTCATATAATCCAAACTTAGTTTTAAATGTTGTTTTCCATTCATCTCCCAATTTCATATGAATTTGATGGTAGCCACTACGCAAATCAACTTTGGAGAATATTGTAGAGCCACTCAATTCATCAAGCATATCATCTAGCCTAGGAATAGGATGACGATAACGAATAGTAATATTATTAATGCCTCTACAATCAACACACATACGTGATGTACCATCCTTTTTCGGCACTAGAATAATAGGAACAGCACAAGGACTAAGGGATTCGCGTATATAACCTTTGTCGAGAAGCTCTTGTACTTGACGCATAATCTCCTTCGTCTCCTCTGGATTGGTACGGTATGGTGCACGGTTTGGCACTGAAGCACCAGGAATTAAGTCAATCTGATGCTCAATCCCTCGAATAGGCGGTAATCCCGGTGGCACGTCTTGTGGAAAAACGTCAGCGAACTCCTGCAAAATGTTAGTGACAGCAGGAGGCAAAGAGGAAGGCACGTCCTCGAATGAAAATAATGCCTCTTTGCACACAAAAGCATAGCAAACAGATTTGCTGAAATCTAGCTCATCAATATCAGATTTGGTGGCAAATAAACAAGCACTTTTCAATTTAATTTCAGAAGCAACACTAGATGGTTTATTATTAGGCTTCATTTGTTGCTCAAATTCTTTTGCCACAATCTGATTTTCACTCTTATTCTTCTCCTGTTGTGCTTTATTAGCTCTATTAATATCATCTTTCAAAATGGAATCAGGAGTCATAGGAAGCAAAGTAATATTTTTATCCTTATGAACAAGAGTATAGTGATTGTTTCTACCATGGTGTACAGAATTTTTATCAAATTGCCATGGTCTAACAAGTAATAAGGAACATGCTTGCATAGGTACCACATCACAATCAACATAATCAGCATATGTAGAGATACTAAAATGCACACGAACAGTACGTGTTACCTTAACCTTGCCGCTGTTGTTGAACCATTGGATGTAGTAAGGATGTGGATGTGGTCTTGTGGTGAGAGAAAGCTTCTCCACCATCTCCATGCTAGCCAAGTTGTTGCAGCTCCCTCCGTCTATTATGACGCGCACAGAACGTTCCTTCACAACTCCCTTGGTATGGAACAAATTGTGCCTCTGATTTTGCTCAACTTGTGTGACCTGCACACTCAAAACACGTTGAGCAACTAAACATTCATACCTGTCAGCGTCTTCAGGAGCCATGTATTGCGTCTCATGATCAGAATCATCTCCACCATGTTCTTCACGTGTAATAAGAGCCAATGTCTCCTCATCATAGTCCCTAGCGGACTCATATCCTGATAGAGGCAAAGGTGTCCCGTCTTTCGATGAGATGATGGATATCGCTTTGGTGGAAGTCGACTTTGACGATCCGACTACGAACGTGCGAGGACGTCGCGCCTTAGCAATCGCTAAACCAACTCCGAGAGGTTATTGACCACGCCGGAGCACGATCAACCTGACCACAAGGGTCTGTTTCCTGCAAGCAAACGAAGAACAAGCAAGAAACTAAGATTGCAATCTGGATATTGCGAATATAAGATGAAAGCTTTATTGATCAAGGTGGGGTTGTGTGACGCCTTTGTCTGGTCGTTGAACACAAACGAAGTACGCGAAGTTGCAGCTATGGCGAACTTTTAATCTAAACAAAACCCAAAGTCTAAACGATGCCCTAAGGGCTGTATATATGGAGGAAGAGGGGGGAATTTCGTGGCCCTTGGTGGAGGGGTCCGAAATCAACCCTATCTCTTGTTTCCCCACACATACGGACTCTAAAAATAGCCTATACTTATGTATTTCGAAATTACATGGGCCTGGCCCAATAATAAGGTGACGCAGCACCTAAAATAGCCTCGGGACGAAATTTATGAAGTGGCATCTTGTATATTTCGTCCAAGGCTTCATGCACCCATTATGGTGGCTTCAAAGTCCTGAAATCATCACTTGTAACTCCGTTATTGTTCCCCTTGCGCATGCCATCATCTCCATACTTGTTCTTGCTCCAATGTTCATCCTTCTCCAAGCTAGGCCCTTCATTTGTAAGCAAAACAAATGTATCCAATTTAGGCAGCATCATATTCTCATGAACATTAGAATCATTACCAAGAAACGAAAGTACCTGGTAATTTAGTTGGCGTGCACGAGCTCTAGTAATTGGTCCAGTATGTATAGCAGCAGGGGCTGTGGGTGTAACAATTGTATTGATGTCCTCATCATCCTCCCCTTCTTGAAATGAAGTCGTCCTCGACGGAAGTTCATCTTCCTCACCCAAATAAGGCTTCAAATCTGCAATGTTAAAAGTGGGACTAACCCCAAAATCTGCAGGCAGCTCAAGTTTATATGCATTATCATTTATTTTCTCTAACACCTTAAAGGGACCATCAGCACGTGGCATTAACTTTGATTTGCGCAAATCAGGAAATCTATCCTTATGCAAATGTAACCAAACAAGATCTCCAGGTGCAAACACAACATGTTTTCTACCCTTATCTCCAGCAAGTTTATATTTAGCATTCATGCGCTCAATGTTTTCCTTAGTTAACTCATGCATTTTTAAAATCAATTCAGCACATTGTTTAGCATCAAAATTAACCTTCTCCGAAGATGGAAGAGGCAACAAATCAATAGGTGCACGAGGTAGGAAACCATACACAACTTCAAAAGGGCACATCTTAGTAGTAGAATGCAATGAACGATTATAAGCAAATTCAATATGAGGCAAGCATTCCTCCCACATTTTCTTATTATTCTTCAAAACAGCCCTAAGCATAGTAGACAACATTCTATTGACTACTTCAGTTTGTCCATCACTTTGGGGGTGACAAGTAGTACTAAAAAGCAGTTTAGTCCCCAACTTAGCCCATAAACATCTCCAAAAGTGGCTAAGAAATTTAGTATCACGATCTGAAACAATAGTATTTGGCACACCATGCAAACGAATAATTTCACGAAAGAACAAATCAGCAACATTAACAGCATCATCGCTTTTATGACATGGTATAAAGTGTGCCATTTTCGAGAATCTATCCACGACAACAAATATGCTATCCCTCCCCTTCTTTGTTCGAGGTAAACCTAAAACAAAGTCCATAGATATATCCTCCCAAGGAACATTAGGTACAGGCAAAGGCATATATAAACCATGAGGATTGAGTCGTGACTTAGCTTTTTGACATGTAGTGCAGCGAGCAATAAAACGCTCAACATCCCGTCTCATCTTTGGCCAGAAGAAATGTGTAGCAAGTACGTCCTCCGTCTTCTTCACGCCAAAGTGTCCCATTAATCCTCCTCCATGCGCCTCCTGCAACAACAAAAGACGAACGGAGCTAGCTGGAATGCATAGCTTGTTAGCATGAAACACAAATCCATCGTTAACAACAAACTTGTTCCACATTCTTCCTTCTTTACAATTATGCATTACATCTTTAAAATCAGCATCATGCACATATTGATCTTTGATGGTCTCTAATCCAAATATTTTGAAGTCAAGTTGTGAAAGCATAGTATAGCGACGAGACAATGCATCAGCAATAACATTTTCTTTTCCCTTCTTGTGTTTAATGACATAAGGGAAAGTCTCAATGAATTCAACCCATTTAGCATGTCTACGATTCAGTTTAGCTTGACTTTTAATATGTTTCAAAGATTCATGATCAGAATGTATAACAAATTCTTTGGGCCATAAATAATGTTGCCATGTTTCTAAAGTCCGAACAAGAGCATATAATTCTTTATCATAAGTAGAATAATTCAGACTAGGCCCACTCAATTTTTCAGAAAAGTATGCAACAGGTTTGCCATCTTGTAATAACACACCTCCTAATCCAATTCCACTAGCATCACATTCAAGCTCAAAAGTCTTATTAAAATCAGGAAGTTGGAGTGAAGGAGCATGTGTCAACTTATCTTTCAATACCGTGAAGGCTTCTTCCTGTGTAGTACCCCAAAGAAAAGGCACATCTTTCTTTGTAAGCTCATTGAGAGGTGCAGCAATGGTGCTGAAATCTCTCACAAAACGCCTATAGAATCCAGCGAGGCCAAGAAAACTCCTCACTTGTGTGACCGTTTTGGGCTGCGGCCAACTCTCAATAGCTTCAATCTTGGCTTTATCAACTTCAATTCCCTGTGGAGTAACAACATAGCCAAGAAAAGATACTCGGTCGGTGCAAAAGGTGCACTTCCCAAGGTTACCAAACAAACGTGCATCACGTAGAGCAATAAAAACAGCACGTAAATGTTCCAAATGTTCTTCCAAAGATCTGCTATAAATCAATATGTCATCAAAGTAAACTACCACAAATCGTCCAATGAAAGCACGTAAAACTTCGTTCATTAATCTCATGAAAGTACTAGGTGCATTAGTTAATCCAAAAGGCATGACTAACCACTCATATAATCCAAACTTAGTTTTAAATGTTGTTTTCCATTCATCTCCCAATTTCATACGAATTTGATGGTAGCCACTACGCAAATCAACTTTGGAGAATATTGTAGAGCCACTCAATTCATCAAGCATATCATCTAGCCTAGGAATAGGATGACGATAACGAATAGTAATATTATTAATGCCTCTACAATCAACACACATACGTGATGTACCATCCTTTTTCGGCACTAGAATAATAGGAACAGCACAAGGACTAAGGGATTCGCGTATATAACCTTTGTCGAGAAGCTCTTGTACTTGACGCATAATCTCCTTCGTCTCCTCTGGATTGGTATGGTATGGTGCACGGTTTGGCAGTGAAGCACCGGGAATTAAGTCAATCTGATGCTCAATCCCTCGAATAGGCGGTAATCCCGGTGGCACGTCTTGTGGAAAAACGTCAGCGAACTCCTGCAAAATGTTAGTGACAGCAGGAGGCAAAGAGTGATAGAGGCAAAGGTGTCCCGTCTTTCGATGAGATGGTGGATTTCGCTTTGGTGGAAGTCGACTTTGACGATCCGACTACGAACGTGCGAGGACGTCGCGCCTTAGCAATCGCTAAACCAACTCCGAGAGGTTATTGACCACGCCGGAGCACGATCAACCTGACCACGAGGGTCTGTTTCCTGCGAGCAAACGAAGAACAAGCAAGAAACTGAGATCGCAATCTGGATATTGCGAATATAAGATGAAAGCTTTATTGATCAAGGTGGGGTTCTGTGACGCCTTTGTCTGGTCGTTGAACACAAACGAAGTACGCGAAGTTGCAGCTATGGCGAACTTTTAATCTAAACAAAACCCAAAGTCTAAACGATGCCCTAAGGGCTGTATATATGGAGGAAGAGGGGGGGAATTTCGTGGCCCTTGGTGGAGGGGTCCGAAATCAACCCTATCTCTTGTTTCCCCACACATACGGACTCTAAAAATAGCCTATACTTATGTATTTCGAAATTACATGGGCCTGGCCCAATAATAAGGTGACGCAGCACCTAAAATAGCCTCGGAACGAAATTTATGAAGTGGCATCTTGTATATTTCGTCCAAGGCTTCATGCACCCATTATGGTGGCTTCAAAGTCCTGAAATCATCACTTGTAACTCCGTTCTTGTTCTTGCTCCAATGTTCATCCTTCTCCAAGCTAGGCCCTTCATTTGTAAGCAAAACAAATGTATCCAATTTAGGCAGCATCATATTCTCATGAACATTAGAATCATTACCAAGAAACGAAAGTACCTGGTAGTTTAGTTGGCGTGCACGAGCTCTAGTAATTGGTCCAGTATGTATAGCAGCAGGGGCTGTGGGTGTAACAATTGTATTGATGTCCTCATCAGGGAGGGATAGCATATTTGTTGTCGTGGATAGATTCTCGAAAATGGCACACTTTATACCATGTCATAAAAGCGATGATGCTGTTAATGTTGCTGATTTGTTCTTTCGTGAAATTATTCGCTTGCATGGTGTGCCAAATACTATTGTTTCAGATCGTGATACTAAATTTCTTAGCCACTTTTGGAGATGTTTATGGGCTAAGTTGGGGACTAAACTGCTTTTTAGTACTACTTGTCACCCCCAAACTGATGGACAAACTGAAGTAGTCAATAGAACGTTGTCTACTATGCTTAGGGCTGTTTTGAAGAATAATAAGAAAATGTGGGAGGAATGTTTGCCTCATATTGAATTTGCTTATAATCGTTCATTGCATTCTACTACTAAGATGTGCCCTTTTGAAGTTGTGTATGGTTTCCTACCTCATGCACCTATTGATTTGTTGCCTCTTCCATCTTCGGAGAAGGTTAATTTTGATGCTAAACAACGTGCTGAATTGATTTTAAAAATGCATGAGTTAACTAAGGAAAACATTGAGCGCATGAATGCTAAATATAAACTTGCTGGAGATAAGGGTAGAAAACATGTTGTGTTTGCACCTGGAGATCTTGTTTGGTTACATTTGCGTAAGGATAGATTTCCTGATTTGCGCAAATCAAAGTTAATGCCACGTGCTGATGGTCCCTTTAAGGTGTTAGAGAAAATAAATGATAATGCATATAAACTTGAGTTGCCTGCAGATTTTGGGGTTAGTCCCACTTTTAACATTGCAGATTTGAAGCCTTATTTGGGTGAGGAAGATGAACTTTCGTCGAGGACGACTTCATTTCAAGAAGGGGAGGATGATGAGGACATCAATACAATTGTTACACCCACAGCCCCTGCTGTTATACATACTGGACCAATTACTAGAGCTCGTGCACGCCAACTAAATTACCAGGTACTTTCGTTTCTTGGTAATGATTCTAATGTTCATGAGAATATGATGCTGCCTAAATTGGATACATTTGTTTTGCTTACAAATGAAGGGCCTAGCTTGGAGAAGGATGAACATTGGAGCAAGAACAAGCATGGAGATGATGGCATGCGCAAGGGGAACAAGAACGGAGTTACAAGTGATGATTTCAGGACTTTGAAGCCACCATAATGGGTGCATGAAGCCTTGGACGAAATATACAAGATGCCACTTCATAAATTTCGTCCCGAGGCTATTTTAGGTGCTGCGTCACCTTATTATTGGGCCAGGCCCATGTAATTTCGAAATACATAAGTATAGGCTATTTTTTGAGTCCGTATGTGTGGGGAAACAAGAGATAGGGTTGATTTCGGACCCCTCCACCAAGGGCCACGAAATTCCCCCCTCTTCCTCCATATATACAGCCCTTAGGGCATCGTTTAGACTTTGGGTTTTGTTTAGATTAAAAGTTCGCCATAGCTGCAACTTCGCGTACTTCGTTTGTGTTCAACGACCAGACAAAGGCGTCACAGAACCCCACCTTGATCAATAAAGCTTTCATCTTATATTCGCAATATCCAGATTGCAATCTTAGTTTCTTGCTTGTTCTTCGTTTGCTCGCAGGAAACAGACCCTCGTGGTCAGGTTGATCGTGCTCCGGCGTGGTCAATAACCTCTCGGAGTTGGTTTAGCGATTGCTAAGGCGCGACGTCCTCGCACGTTCGTAGTCGGATCGTCAAAGTCGACTTCCACCAAAGCGAAATCCACCATCTCATCGAAAGACGGGACACCTCCGCCTCTATCACTTGTGTGACCGTTTTGGGCTGCAGCCAACTCTCAATAGCTTCAATCTTGGCTTTATCAACTTCAATTCCCTGTGGAGTAACAACATAGCCAAGAAAAGATACTCGGTCGGTGCAAAAGGTGCACTTCCCAAGGTTACCAAACAAACGTGCATCACGTAGAGCAATAAAAACAGCACGTAAATGTTCCAAATGTTCCTCCAAAGATCTGCTATAAATCAATATGTCATCAAAGTAAACTACCACAAATCGTCCAATGAAAGCACGTAAAACTTCGTTCATTAATCTCATGAAAGTACTAGGTGCATTAGTTAACCCAAAAGGCATGACTAACCACTCATATAAGCCAAACAAAGTTTTAAATGATGTTTTCCATTCATCTCCCAATTTCATACGAATTTGATGGTAGCCACTACGCAAATCAACTTTGGAGAATATTGTAGAGCCACTCAATTCATCAAGCATATCATCTAGCCTAGGAATAGGATGACGATAACGAATAGTAATATTATTAATGCCTCTACAATCAACACACATACGTGATGTACCATCCTTTTTCGGCACTAGAATAATAGGAACAGCACAAGGACTAAGGGATTCGCGTATATAACCTTTGTCGAGAAGCTCTTGTACTTGACGCATAATCTCCTTCGTCTCCTCTGGATTGGTACGGTATGGTGCACGGTTTGGCAGTGAAGCACCGGGAATTAAGTCAATCTGATGCTCAATCCCTCGAATAGGCGGTAATCCCGGTGGCACGTCTTGTGGAAAAACGTCAGCGAACTCCTACAAAATGTTAGTGACAGCAGGAGGCAAAGAGGAAGGCACGTCCTCAAATGAAAATAATGCCTCTTTGCACACAAAAGCATAGCAAACAGATTTGCTGAAATGTAGCTCATCAATATTAGATTTGGTGGCAAATAAACATGCACTTTTCAATTTAATTTCAGAAGCAACACTAGATGGTTTATTATTAGGCTTCATTTGTTGCTCAAATTCTTTTGCCACAATCTGATTTTCACTCTTATTCTTCTCCTGTTGTGCTTTATTAGCTCTATTAATATCGTCTTTCAAAATGGAATCAGGAGTCATAGGAAGCAAAGTAATATTTTTATCCTTATGAACAAGAGTATAGTGATTGTTTCTACCATGGTGTACAGAATTTTTATCAAATTGCCATGGTCTACCAAGTAATAAGGAACATGCTTGCATAGGTACCACATCACAATCAACATAATCAGCATATGTAGAGATACTAAAATGCACACGAACAGTACGTGTTACCTTAACCTTGCCGCTGTTGTTGAACCATTGGATGTAGTAAGGATGTGGATGTGGTCTTGTGGTGAGAGAAAGCTTCTCCACCATCTCCA